>NC_056737.1:682712124-682939624 GCF_019279795.1 Protopterus annectens | reverse complement strand
TATGTGCTAGATGCTGAAGTCAGTGCTCCTGGTGCTGCTGACAATAGGCCTAGGCTGAGAAGGAGAAGAGTATTCAGGCCCAGGGTAACCTTCCAGGAGCAACCAGAGCTAGAGAATGTAGAGAGCTGCAGGGTGGACAAGGACATATTACAAGAACTCACTGAGCTCTGCCACTCTCAACTCAAAGCCAGAACCAAGAGAGGGGAACCCATCCCAGTGGAAACAAAACTATCTGTAGCTCTTAGGATACTAGCTGCAGGTACTTTTCAAAGAGCAACTGGGACATGATGGGGGTGTCACAGGCATCTGCATCCGGGATACTCCACCACGTCATGGATGATATGCTACCACATGCCAGTCAGCACATATCTTTTCCCCTCTCCCCTGAGGTGAGGGCCAGCAATATGAAACAATTCTACCATGTAGCACACTACCCTGAAGTACTGGGTGCCATAGATTGCACTCATGTACACATCAAGGCACCACCTGGTTAACTGGGTAGAATCTATATCAACAACAAGGGGTACCACTCCATCAAGTTCTAGGTTGTGTGCAATGCTCACGGGATTATCCTGAATGTGTGTGCTGGCAGCCCTGGCAGTTATCATGACTCCCATATCTGGCACACACTACAGCTGTACTAGATGTTTGCTAGGGGGGACATATTTATAATGTTGTCTATCCACACACTGGCAGGGCACATTGAATTTGACCACAGGCTTGCCCATCCAAATGCAAACAGCCATGTATGGCCAAAATGGCTACTGTAGCCACATAGCTAGAATAAGAAACAGTTATCTGATAGTCTACTTGATACAGATAACAGTAAGAAGCAAAGTCACTCTGCAGGCCACACATACTGTTCAACATAAGCCTAGTTTATGTACTTCACAAGTAGTTCACCTGCAGTCATGTATAAAACAGACTTCAGCCATGATGCATGTGATAAGTACTGTGATCTGTAGTGTGTAAGACTAGATAGGTATGGGTTCTAATCTCACTCCAGGACACTTGTGTGTAGGTGTGTGTTTGTGTGTGTGTGAAGTGTTCATCTCTTTGCAACAAAATGAGAATCCCTCACTGATTACCAAACTGCAATGGTTCTGCACTTTTTGGCCCTTGCAGTTGATGCCAGCCTCCAAACTCCTATCTTCCAGAAGGCCTGCTGATGTCATGTACGTGCGATAAGTACTGTGATCTGTAGTGTGTAAGACTAGATAGGTAGAGGTTCTAATCTCACTCCAGGCTACTTGGTGTGTGTGTGTGTGTGTGTGTGTGTGTGTGTGTGTGTGTGTGTGTGTGTGTGTGTGTGTGTGTGTGTGTGTGTGTTTGTGGGTGTGTGGGTGTGTGGGTGTGCACGTGTGCGCATGTGTGCATGTGTGCATGTGTGTGTGTGTGTGTGTGTGTACGTGTGTGTGTGTGTGTGTGTGTGTGTGTGTGTGTGTGTGCGTGTGAGTGTGCATGTGTGTGTGTGTGTGTGTGTGTGTGTGTGTGTGTGTGTGTGTGCATCTCCCTGCAAAACAAATGAAAATCTCTCATTGACAACCAAACTGCAAAGATTCTCCACTTTGTGGCCCTTGCAGTTGATGCTCATCTCCAAACTCCTCTCTTCCACAAGGCCTGCTGATGTCATGTACCTTAAGGCTACCAACTGCCATTATAATGTTAGACTTCCGCCGTGGCATGGGCAATAAGTACTTTGATCTGTAGTGTGTAAGACTAGATAGGTAGGGGTTCTAATCTCATGCCAGGCCACTTGGTGTGTGTGTGTGTGTGTGTGTGTGTGTGTGTGTGTGTGTGTGTGTGTATGCATTTCTCTAAAAATATATATATATGATCACCACACTGACTTAGAAAGAGGTAGGGTTTTACAGTATTTTGGTTGTAGCAGGTGATGTGGCCCTCCAAATTCCTGATCACAGCAAGCCCTGATGATGTCATCAAGCATAAGATTACCTAAAGAGATGCTTATAGCAGACTTGAGCTGCGGTGCATGTGGTAAATGCTATCCTTTGTAGTGTGTACCATTAGATAGGTAGGGGTTCTAATCTAATTGCAGCCAACTTAGATTGTGTATGTGTTGTGAATTGTTCTGTAAACATGAATTGGCAGTGGTGCCATTCTCACTATAGCCAGGTTTGTGTGTGTGGATGTTAGAGCATTTTACAACAGCATATGGGATCATAAGATCATTGGACTTTACTAGCCCAATAGCCCTAAGGCCTTTACAGTCCTAGCCAAGTATTTACCATTATTTATACAATCAGCACATATTGTCCCTGTCCACAAGGGACACAGACAGAAGCCCTGTAGTGAAATGATGGTCACCCAGCCAATCATACAGATTGCATCAGAAGAGGGCCAATGAGGTGCTCTGTTTGGCATTAGGTTGGAGTCTGTTTCAAAGGTTTGTTAAAGTCTGTACACATATCTCTCTCACCAGCATGTATTAGTAATGTCACATACCAGGTTAATGGCCTTACACTGAGTAATCCATGTACTGTTATGTCCAACTGTTATTGTCCAGCCTGCTAATGACATTTGTCCACCAGGTGGGTTTGCTGTGCCATGAGGAGCTTGTTTTCCTCCTGTCAGGTATAGCCAAGTCTATGCAGGTATACAGGTGCTTGCATAAATCATTGGTGTAGAGCTCAGCATAGTTGCCTGTTCCACCTGAGGGGGAGGTGCAGTCAAGCTATTTATACCATCCCATAGGAGGTTATAATTTGCCCTGTTGGAGTTTATTACTATAATTGCTGCAAGGGGAGGGGTTCAAGTGTGATACTTCCTTTTAATGAGACCAATTTGTAGTAGGATCTCACTAGAGATGACCTCACAGTGGAGGAGCTACAGTGGTCACCCATATTGGTAAGTATGTGATGCAGTCTGTTGTCTCTCCTTGTGGGGATGAAACAACACTGGTTCAGGGCATTGTAGTTAAGGACATGGACTAATCTTTGGGCAAGTGAGTTTGAGCACAAGTAACCAGCACATGTGTCAACCCAAACCATGGTGTTGTGATGTATCTTGATAGACACAAGTCGACTCAAATAAGCACAATGGGTGTCCTGTTTCATTGAGTTGCTCCTGTAGCTGGCAATGGCTTAATCAGGTGCTCTTCCAGCAGTGAATAGCACCTGCAGTGTCTCCAAGGATTCACACTGCTTAACCAATCTGGATTTGTGTCTATCATTAATGAGTATGTATACAGCACCTGCACTACCTTGCACACTATTAGTTTGAGGTCTGAACATGTGGAAGGACGTGTAGCCTGGTATGGCTGTGGTGATGTCCACAGCCTTCAACCAGGTGTCTGTTACTGTGCAAATGTCTGCATATTCCAAGGTAGAGACATCTTCCAGTGAGTGGAGTTTAGTGCTGGTATTCCTAGCATGTAGCAGCATAACCGTGATGTTGTTTGAAGATGGTGTTTTCTCATTGACATTTTTCCCTTGAGACACCACCTATAAGATGCACTATGGGATATCAACAGCCTAGGTCAGTACACAAAATCCCAGGGGTGACAGGTGAAGACCATATCTCGCAAAGCATCGAGGTCTGTTGTGCAAGTCATCCCAAGATGACATGTAGTGGATCCCCTTACAATGACACCACATGCTAAGCCAATTACTGACTTCAATCATTTTTCGTGTGTACTGAGCCATCATCCTAGGTAAAGGTCAAATGTAGCTGAAGGCTATGAGCATATCCGGTGGAGCCTCAGAGCCCATAAGCTCAGTCATGTCTCTGCGTACAGTCCAGTGAGATATGTCTTAAGTTGTACATGCACACCAGTAGGAATGATTACATCATCATAACATTACTTGATGTTGACAAACTTGCATGCATGTGTGGTATGGCATATCCTAGCACCTCACAGACAGCAAACTGTGATCTGTCCCATATGTAAACTGGTGAGAGGAACATAAGTGTGTCTCATGATGTAATAACATATGAATAATAAGTTTGATTTTGTGTTTTGCCTCAGGTGTTTCACCAGTGAGAAAGTGATGCGTGAGCTATTATGTATACTGTGTTCTGCAGAGGTATGATTATGTGTAGTGAGCTTGCATTTGGGTTTCTGAGGTGTCTGTTGTTTGAGTATGTGTCTGGTAAGGAACTCTACACATGCAGGTGTGTGTGATGTGGGTGTGGGTGAAGTAGGTGGTGAGTTGTTCATGTTGGCAAACTGCAGTGCTCATTGTCATATGTACTGACTGGTGTGTGAGACACCATGGAATCAAGGCTTGTAATATAGTCACATCTCTCACACGTTATGTTTGTGTGGCATAGGAGTAGAGGGGTGGGGGTGCTTTCCACATCTTGTTAGCAGTCATTGATAATGCCATTAGCAATAAAGACTTTTTGTGTGTATGTCACAGCAGGCCATCATTAGGCAGTGACCTAACAGATGCTGAAATGTAACATGTTAGCACCTTTATGTAGTCCTGCTAAGGTAAAACAACACTTGATAATGTGCCATAAAATGGTTGAGTGAGTATGCTGCTTTCCCAGGCATGTGACCCTTGCATTAATCATAATCTTGTTATTAGGCATGGTCACAACAGCATACCTACAAATGTGACAATGTACAATTCCAGCAAAGTTAGGGTCATGCTGCTACACACTTGGGGTTGACAGCATCAAACTCACTGTCTGTAGGCACTCCTTGCAGTGAAGATGTGGATGTCTGTACATGCACAAAGAACTTATTCAACTTTGCAGTCATAACTTTGGCCTTGCAACTCTGCAATGGCTGTCGAACAACAAGACAGCAAACTGGATGTAGTGTGACATGATGTGGGAACACAGACATGTATTACAGTAACAGAAATGTACAATATGACATACCTAGGACATGCTGGAGGTAGAAACACTTTGGCCAAAGGTGGCCACTCCTCTGCAGTAGACCTCAGATCCATGTCACACACATGTCCACCATTAAGCTGTTGAAGGTCAGGCTGCATGAATTGCTGTGAAATTGTCACCTATCATGAATCACTGCCACTGTGGTGCTTGTTACAGAAAACTGACATTGAACATTATATTGTGATGCTACAGCTGTGCTCCTAAATACAATCTGGTTAATACCCTAGTGAAATCCTAACATCCCTTTAACACAAGGCATAATACATAAAAACTCAAATGATTGCTCTGGTTGCTAATCAAGGCATCTACCTTGAAAAGGGTATGTCAAGCATACAGAGCTTTGCATGATGTGGAACAACTATGTGGATGAACAAACAGGCTGTAGCCTGCTTCTCATCTTGAGCTTGGTACTAACATTTTGCTTCTGGTGAGAGAAAAAGTATAGGAGCAAAGTATCCCAGGAGAGAGTGGTTGGGGTGAGACCAGCAGTAGTAGTGTCCATGCACCAGCAATTCAGGGACTCCCCTCTTTTCAGCATTCTTCACAAGGTAATTGTGTCATTTCAGTACACACACTGCTTGAGTAGTATCCAGCTACAGAATAACTGTGTAAAAACTCCCACCTTACCTTCACAGGTGTACGTATTACTTTCCCTCTATTGTTGGCCTGTGCTCTGTACAGACACAGACACCTTGGATGACTATTTTTTGGAAACCATGATGGAATTAACTGCAATACTGAGCTGCACACAGGATAACTAGCATGCAGTGACAAGCACTGTCCCCAGATGTCCCAGTAGTCTGATATTTAAAGCCATGAAATGAATCGTCATGGAAATTATCAGTAACAATGTAGTACACCTACAGATACTGCACCAAATGCAGTTGTTTTGGTCAAGAGCAGATCATGCCTACCCTAACCAGTGGACCACACTGACTGTTAAACTGTACACTGGATGAGGGGGAAAATGGTTCACTCCACCTACCATGGCCTGCCAAGGCATTTGACACTATTAGGCCATCAGGTATTGCTCAAAAACTGTATAGGTTATATACAAACTAGTATGTCAGCTGGTGGATATCCAAGTGTCTGACAGTAATTATCCAGGATGACAGTATTGGGTAGTCCACCACTACAATGAGGCCAGTCACCAGTGGACATCCATCACAAATCACTCCTAAGACTACCCCTCTAGCCAATCCCTTCTCTGCAGTCAGTGACCTCAGACTGACTACATTTGCAAATGATTGCAAATTAAGAGCTATCACTGAATCCCACACAGAACCAACAGTTATCCATGATGGGCTGACGCACACATTCAGTTGTTGCCATTGACAATTACTAATTGCCAAGGAATGCACAATACTATCCTTTGGGAAGTCATCCATCCCTGGTAAATATCATAGTGTCTGCACACCTCCAACAGTTGACCCAGTAGTTAGGGACTCATGGACACTGAGAGTGATCTAACCTTTGACTTTCATGGGTCGTTAAGATGTATTGATTCATTCAATGTTGCACAGCCTATAGGGAAAGGTATGACATGTAAATCCCAGAATATCATTGGTACACTGTATTTGGCACTTTTCACATCAATCATTGAGTGCAATGCCATCTTTGGTATGTAACTACACAGGCAAATCTGACAACTGTAACAGCCACAGAGGTTCCACAGTAAACCAATACATAGCGTACATAACATGTCCAATGCAGACTGTGTCAATGCTGTAACTGTGCATTCTGACTCCTACATGCTTTGGAGGGGAGGTGTATGGCTGACATAAAGGATGTGTCAGATACCACTGTGTACCTCCTGCATATCCAAGAAAGGACTAGCACAAGAATTACCTGTTCTACACACCTGTACTTGACTGTGGTATAAATAGGATATGCTGGACAGACAGTTATCTAATCCAGAGACTACACCCTATATGTAACAGGCTCCCCATCCACGTGAAGCACACTTCCACTGTAAAGCACATCATGTGCAAATAACAGAATGGGAAGTGGAACAAGACAATCACAACTGGTTTAGGACACGTGTCTAAGGGACACAGGGAAATTGTAGATGGTTCATCTCCCATGCCACAGCTTGTAGATGTCTCAGCTTCCAAAAACCTGCTTACACTTATCACGGGTATCAGACCTTGTCAGAGATTAGGAATGCATGACTAGGCTGAAAGAAGTCATTGTTCTTGTTAGCCTATTATACACATATGAATCTATGGAGCCATGCACCTATACTGCTTTACCTTTCTGACATTTTTCTTTTGTGCTGACATTCCCTCCTGTGCTCTGACGCTTGTGTGTTTATTGTACCTGCGTACCTACACAGTCTTGAAACTGAAACATAAAAAGTTCTACGAGACACCTTTCACTGTGTAAGTATACAGCCATTACAATATTATCCAATGTTATTTTGTAGACAAAAATAATGTGGTTTACTCATTACAAATGGCAGCATACAATATCTGTCAGTGACCAGTACAAGTGGCATGTCAAAGGCAACAATGGATGAAACAAATACATAGTAATTTATATAGTCACCCTGTGCATCAGGCACATAGCTTCATTTCCCTGCTTCGATGACAAGGATGAAAGGGATGTGGCACAGGTATCATCACTGGCACAGGGTGTTTTGTGGGGGTGCCGGGGGCCAAGGCTGACCCAATAGGTTGGTAAGTCTGTGTGTGAGTCAGGAAAGGAAGCAGGCAAGATGGACCATGGAAGTGTGTGTGTGTGTCTGTAGGTGACCTGATTATGACAGTGGTGTGTGAGTGTCTGCATGAACACAGTCCAGTTCTGTACTAGCTCTATGTGTCTGTATATTGAACAGCTTTGAGGCATGCATGGTAGAGCTGACAGTTCACTTGCTCCTCCCCTGAACATGGAAACTGGCTCTGCCAGGAGTTGCAGTGGCACCTCCATGCCAAAGGTCAGAAGTGGGGCTACTACCTGAGGATGACTGCTGTCTGCTTGGACCGTGTCCTCCATGGAAATGCCCAGGACCATGAGCCCATGGCCCGTCACATCTTGGTGTGGACAACACACTCCCCTCTGGAGCACTGGATGTACTACCACTATGGGAGCATGATTATGCATGGCCATAAGGACTCTCAGCTGATATAGTTGCTGACCTATGTCCACGAGTCGAATGCTCAACTCCAACCAGACATTCTATCACAGACAATGTGCATTCCAAGACAGATAGTGTGTGATCTGTCTCAGACCATTGTCTTTCCACTTTGTCAGTCAAGCAATCTAGGGTATTAGCAATGCAGTGGAAGCAGTCACAGACGTCAGACTGTGCTGCATCCATAACCCTGAACTTCCTTTATGAACATGCCTGTGCCTCCATGATGGCCCTAAACATACGCCAAGTGACACATGATGAGACACCTGCAACAGGTGGTGGAGGGACAGCAGGCGTCCTATGAGCACCACTATCCATCTGCCTGTGTGGAACCTCATCAGAACTTTGGCTATGGCCAGTATCGCCACTCACTGCAGCCACAGCAGCCACATTTTCCTGTTCAATGTCCCCACCCTCTGACTACCCAATAACTGTGGCCTCAGGGGACAGGGTATGTGTAGGCATTCTGACTGTGTATGGTGAAATGAGGGCAGAAGAGGAATGGAATCCTCTGTGACAGATTCAGCCCCTGCAACCCCCACCTATGCCTCACTTTGGCCACCATCCTGATCAGAGTCTGAAGAGACATTAACATCAGGTTGTGAAGGGGACAGAGACCAACGCCCCTGGTCACCTGTGATGAAAAGGGAAAAGCAGTACATTAATAGCTGCACTACTATGCTCTGCATTACTATGTTGCAATATATGTTAAGCTGTATACACTGCTATCACTATTACAAATTTGCTTAACCCCCAACCTCATATAGTAGGACATAATGACATTCTTTTCTAACAAACATCTGTAGTTACTTGTAAATAAAAACTCTTTACACAGGAATCTCATGAGCAATGTTCTACATTATTCACATTTGACAAAACTCTTTAAAGATGACACATATGGCAGCCTGTAATGTCCTGACAATACTGTGAAATCTGTCAGTGTCCTCACACCTACAAGGCATAGGTATGTGTCTAAACTCTGTAAAGTCTTAAAATATGCGCACAGTTGGCAATCATGCAGACAGTACATCAATCCAACCAGCAGGTCTGGGATGGCACTTTAGCAAATACATTGCACTAAATCTACATCTCTAACAAAACAGTGTTGTGCTTACCAGGAGCAGGAGCATGGCCTTGTCCAGTTCCTGATGGTCCTATGAAAATTTGAGGAGAGGTAATGTAAACAGCACCACATGTTGCATTATAACAATGTAATATGTCCAAAGATCCTACATTTACCGTAGCTACTACGTAAATTGGTATGTTGGTCACAATCTGAGCATGACATTCAAAGTGCTGCTAACCTCCCCCGAAAAAAAAGAACTTGATACCCACATAAAACTATGTACATCCTGACATACTGAATGCTACAGTATTCCAGTGCTGATCCAACTAAGCATACATGGACCCTTCTCTTGCATGGAAATGGTGGCACCCACTACCACAGCATAATGTATGATGGATGCCTGGGAGCTGTACTGTGTTCCTATGTTCACCAGAAATTCCTCAGTGGCTGACAGTGGATGTTCTGCCGCAGGCCCCACCAGTAACACCACAATCCCTGGCCACGTCCACTGCTCTTTTGCATGTGGCATTGATCATATTGTCACATCTGCTCATATGTCCTGCTCTGGTGACTGACTGCATTCACATCACAGACAAGGTCAGCCCACAATGCTGCCTGCTCTTCCCTGTTTGCCCTCCCCCTGGACAGCAGGAGTTGGTGTTGATGCAAGGCTTCCAGGATGATGTCATTTTCACCATCTGTAAAAGGGCCCTGGCATCATGGATACATGTTTTCTTAAAGACAACAAAATGGGGATACATGTCAGGATCACATATGTGGGAGTACAGTATGTAGAGATGGATCTAGGACTGTTGAACAAAACTTCAACAGTCCGAATCCACTATCACCGAACACAATTTAATGAAAGCGCTTTCACCGAAAAAGCGCTTTCGCTAAAGTGTGTTAAAAAAAAATAAACATTAAATCTACTTTTATGCAGGGAGGCTAGCCCCCCTACACCCCCACACCCCCCTACTTTAATATTCTCATTTCGAGATCGCACTACAGTGGGGAAAAGGGAATTTTTCCTTATCCGCACAGTAGTACAGCTGGCACAATATGCATACATATGCAAAAATGCTGCTTCAGTGAAAAGCATTTTCATGTAAGTATGCCCACCCATTAGCGATTCGGTGAAAAGTGCTTTTATGCAAGAGTCCTAGATCTGTAGAGATACATCAATAAAGGATGGATAGCAGTATTCACTGCTTGATTACATGTCATATTTAACAGTGTGCAAACATACAAAGGGTGTGGATGCAAGTAGGATAGTAGCAATAGTAAGCTATTCCTGTTTGTGCCATGACAGATACTGATGCAAGATCACACACCTAACATAGGAGTCGATTTTAGTGGGGCCGCTAGGGGTAACCTCCCCTTTATAATATATAAAAACAACTGTGCCAAACAAATAGTAGTGTACTATTACAACTGCTATCAAGGGAATTTCCGGGATACCGCTTTATCTAATTAACACAAAGCATTCTACCCTTACTGTACTCTAATTTCTCTGTAGGTGTAACACATTTAGAGATCAATGAGATGTCATCAGTACAGTTTTAAGAAAAGGCTTAATGATGTAATCCTCATTCCCTTAAGTATATTAAAACATATGCATTATGTTGGAAACAAAATTGTTACATACCTGATGGAGTACACTACTCCTCTGTTGAAAGGTACCGATACATAAATGGTGTGCCAATGAATTCACCCTGCAAAGTAACTGTCATACACAATGGTTCCCCTAGCTTGATGTTTGCCTTTTTAACATGATTTTCATTAGCAAATGATTGCCTCTGAACCAATATGTGCTTTTGAAATGCTAATTGCAGCCTACACAGCTGATTTCCAGTATAATAAGCCGGTCCCATGCAGCCACTGAATAAGATATAAGACCTCAATGTAGATTACAATCACTTTGTCATACGTTGGAGTGGAAATTACTGATGTAAAGATAATATGTCATTGCAGAGAGAATGTCTGTGGCAGCTACTTTTTACATACAGATGTGTGTGCTACAGGCTGATGCTGCAGGCAATAGGCATAGGCAGAGAGGGTGAACACATTGCAGGACAGCAAGACTTAAGCTGCCTGTGGCAGGCTTGTTGTATAGACAGAGCCAGATTGAGAGAACCCACCCACTAGAAATTAGGTTATGTGTTTAAGGTAAGTATGTTAGCCAAAGGTACCACTAACAGAATAAAAGGTAAAATGCTTGGTGTGGCCTAGAAAAAGGTAGGGGGTACATTAGCCATTATGTCACAGTTGGGCAACTGCAAAATCACGTGTTATGTCATGGTAGTCCCCGATTACGTGTGTGGTGGCAACCCTTGTGTCTAGCACAAACTCCATATATGTATGTTACTTGTGCAGCTGTGGTTGTCTGTAATATCATTAGCAAATCATTGTGGGCCTCAGTCTGATATTACTGGGCCACAATTTCAGTACACACTTGTAAATACTATGGGAATTCAGGATAATACATGATGTGACATTTGCTGCCCTTTCTATTGCTGTAATATGACTAGTTAAGAATGGTCCTATCTGTAGGCCTATGTCCTCTATTATTTAGAAGCAGACATTCCATCTGTACTGCTTTGGGTGGATAAAAAGGCAATGAGACAGACATACATATCATAAGTTATAATGTTGCTGTCCACATACATGTATTTTCTAAGCTAGATACAGCTGTAGTTAACCCAGGACCATGTGTACCAAAGACTAATGTTCTTAATGCATTTAACATACTGAGCTACAGAGTCACAGTTACAGCAGGTGTATTTTTACATGTTGTAGATATCATTCCACAGTTATCTGTACTTACATACCTCACTAACATCTATTATTATGTGTATGGCTTTAGAGTGCTGTATTTGTCAACCAGAGTCCCAGTTAAAATCCTATTTTTCATTAATTAACAAGTGTATTTTCACATGCACATATAATTGCAGGGTTACATGCTATTAGATACCTCACTTACATTGTTATGTGTATGGCTTTATACTGATGTAGTTCTGTACTAGAGTTCCAATTAGAGTACTATTTCTCTCTTATTCTTTTAGCTGATTTGTACAGTGTGGCATGATGTGCAGCAACGCTTAAACATGCTTAATGATGGGAACTTGAGAATTACTATGTTTTGATTAAAACACCTGCGTTAATTAGAAGCTGTGAGGCTTGGTGGGTTGATCCACTGTTCTGCAGGTGCAATGATCCTGGGTTCAAAATAGGGTGCAGGTTTACTTTTTGAATGTGATTAATATTTTTTTCAAACACATATGTCAATGCAGTGCTATTTAGTATAGCTAAGTGATATGGTGCACTGCACTGTGTAGAACAAAACCGTATATCACAAAAATGTTTTTAAAGAAAAGAATGTGCAGGAGTGGTGTAGGAAAGAATCATAGCTATCCATTTCTTGTACAGTGACAACTTTGCACTTTACCAGATTTTTTTTAGCTGAATTTGGACTGTCACCCCCAGAGAGAAGGGTGAGGACAACAAAAATGTGTTGTCAAGCCAATTGGACCAAATTAAGTGTGTCCAGTGGACACTTGTGCAAAATGGAGAGGTATGTATGGGAAGATATTTTTATGTTGGGACAGGTGCCCATTTTTTTAAGGTGAGAGTTGAATGTTGAGGAAGGGACATATGTATATGTGGGGGAGATAAGTTGGGAAAGTGAGGAAGCTTTTGCAGACAGACAAGACAAACAAGACAGCAGACAAGAGCTGGTGTGTGACATAAGAGGGGTGTAAACACCTTGGTTGGGGATGGTGTTGTGGAATCCCAGTCCCATGGATGTCAGACACGGTAGCAGTGTGACTCAAGTCCTTACCCATGGGACTGTCAGCATTGCTTCTTCATTGCTCTATGGAGGCAGTGGTTGACACCAGTGCATGGGATGTGGCTACAGTATGCTCTCCATCCAGCATAGGTGTGCACTGAGAGTTCAGTGCAGCAGCCCATAAACCATGCCTGGCAGTTTCTCATGGGTAACATAATCACCCCCTCCAGTTCCACTCCCAGTGGGGGGACCAACCCCAGCCTCTAGGGCAGACCTAACTGACAGCCCATGTAATGCAGGGGCAGCAAAGGGGGCTCCACCAGCTTGTGGCCCAGATGTACTGGGCCTCAGTGCCATGGCCGGGGGAGCCAAGATAGGTTGATCACCAGGAATCAGCCTACCTTGTCACGCTGTAGAAAATAAATATAAACATAAGGTGAAAATAAATCTTCACTCCTCACCCACCCCATATCATTTCCTTTATACCTCCCTCCCAACCATCAAACTCCTCCCCTTCCAGTTACACAGGCTAACACCCACTACAAACTCTTTCCCTACCTTACAATGCCTCCCGAAACTCTCATCCAACTCACCCTATTAAAGCCCTCTCCTCCTCTTCAAACATGCCAGACTTACTCATTCCTATCATACATCTACTTGCACTGCTCCTCTTACACAACATAACATCACCTCACACACTCTTAACCCCTATACATAAAGCCCCCACCTACCCTCACCTAAACTGAGTTTCTTACTCTCAGCAACCCATACTCATCTGTGCATCTATCCTTCCAATGAATATACTACTCCCTAAAATAAAAAAACAAAATACTTTCACAACTAGCCACAAAAAATTAAAGCTTACTACTTCCCAAGGACTCTACTCTTGTCAGTTGATATATACCCAAACCCTGGTCCTACCACTATTCCTAACACCCTACAAAATATCACCCCCAATTCTAATAAACCATCCATACCAAAAAAGAAAATCTCCTTCTATTCTATCAATACTTGAAGTATGCTCAACAAATCAAGCCAGTTTCATGCTTGGGTATCTCTTCATACCCTAGACATTATCTCTGTCACAGAAACTTGGCTTAAACCTCAAAACCAAGATAAAGACATTCTTCCTCCTGGTTATAATATACTTTGTCAAGATCGCTTAAAGAAAAAAGGTGGAGGTGTTGCTTTAGTTTACTCTAACTACCTCACTCTCTCCCTTCCTAAAAAAACAATTCCCTCCTTTACACCTGCTGAAATACTAATAGTAAACATCAAACCCAATGACTTTACTACCATCACACTAGTAGCCATATACATTCCACAAAGGGACAACATTCCTTAATGAAAAATATACTGTGATATCTCTCCCTAAATTTCCGTAATGAAACTATCCTCCTTAGGGATATAAACATTAATTGGCATAACCGTAATAATCCAAACCCTCCACACATAAACCTGCATGGATTTACACCACTAATCCCCAAACCTACCCATACTAATAACTCTCATTCTTCAAGCTCCTTGATAGAATGGATACTTGTTTCTAACCCCAGCAAATACCATAATCCTGAAATTCTACCTGATTCCCTGAGCGACCACTCACCTATAAAAGTGCCATGATACATCACCCACCTCCCCAAACCACACCGGCTTATCAACTGCTGCAAACTTTCAATCTTTAACCCAGACACTTTTAAAACCCTCCTCTATAGAATTAACTGGGATTTCCTTACTTTGCTCCCACTCAATGAAGCAGTAAATGCCTTCAACTCAGCTTTCCTAAATATTTAAAATTCTCTAGCCCCACTGAGAGAAGTTCGATTAAAGGCAAACATTTCCACCTGGCTAACTAAAACCACCCGTACCCTTATGAAATCCAGAGATAGGGCATGGAAAACATGGGTACAAACCAAACTTCCAGCTGACCTCCTAAAGTATAAAGAACTTAGAAATCAAACAAAAAACTTATTAACAAAGACAAAAAAGACATTATACTCCCCCCAAAACATTAAACATAAACATTCTGGAATGCTATAAACCAAATACTACATCCAGGTAACCCAACTTCACCAAACCCATGTCCTGACAAGTCACCTGAAGAAACTGCCAATACCTTCAACACCTACTTTATCAAATCCATTTCCAAACTATTTAACCCCAACCTCTCAAACAACACTTCAAACCTCCCTATACACCCGTCAACCACTATCTCAGTAAACTCTTTCTCTCTCAAACCTGTTTCCATTGACTATATCAGAACTCTACTCTCAAAGCTCAAACCATGCTCTGTATCAGCAGACAATATTCCTTCTTACTTTCTCCAGATTGCTGCACACTCCCTTACTGTGCCTATATCTATACTAATCAATCGGTCCATCTCTGAGTGTAAAGCTCCTTCTATCTGGAAACAATTTTACACTCTTCCTAGTCATAAAGGAGGTAACTACACAGACATATCTAATTTCAGACCTATCGCTATCCTCTCCCCTCTCTCCAAAATTCTTGAGAAATGTTTACACAAACAAGTTATGCATTATCTCTTACAAGAAAAACAGCACAGCATGTCTTCTGTCCCAAGCATAGTACAACCACAGCTCTACTATCATTTCTCAACACCTTAGCCCCTGTTAAAGATGATCACAAACTCATATCCTGTCTATTCCTTGATCTTTCTAAGACTTTTGACACTGTCTCACACACTCTGCTACTTAGTAAACTTGTAGAAATAAACTTATCCCCTGATACAGTTGCATGGTTCTCTAGCTATCTCTCTGATAGGCTGCGGTCAGTACAATGGGACTCAGCACTATCTACCCCACTCTCAGTAAGAACTGGTGTTCCCCAAGATTCCATTCTTGGACCTCTACTTTTTAATATCTTCACCAACTCACTCCACTCCTCCTGTCCTCAGTCTAATATTGTCCAATACACAGATGACTCTACAGTCATAACTATTGCTAATTCCCCCTTAGAACTCCTAATAAATACCCAAACATCTTTCAACACAGTAGAGACATGGCTCACTAACAATTAGCTCATCATCAACCCTAAGAAAACAAAATTACTACTCTTTCTACCTAAATCTGCAAACCACATTAAACTTTCCTTCTCTATAAGGTCCCTAAACAATACTCCTATCGAAGTCGAAACTAGCACAAAACTCCTTGGCATTACCATTGACAATCAACTAAAATTCGATCTTCACATTTACAGTTGTATCAAAAAAAACCCACCAAAAGCTAGGACTACTATACAAGAACAACAAATTCCGAACTACTGAAGCTAGAATTTCTCCTACTCATGCATACCTTCTACCATGCTTAACCTATTGTTCCCAAATAGTCACAAATCTGAACTCCTCCCTACGTACCAAATTAAAATCAACCTACCTCAAAATAGCTAGATTTGCAGCTCAACAAACATATAAATCTCACCACTGTCTCTCCCTAAAATACCTGAACTGGCCCAAACTACCTCACCTGTTCCTACAATCTCAACTCCAAATCATACACTTCATCCTATATCAGCCTGATTTCTGCCCAAGTCTATTTTCTCTCATCTCCCACTACTCCCCTACTAGACTTCTCCGAAGCCCAACCTAAAGTCTGCAAAAGATCCATAAACCCAAATCCAACATAGGGTGCAATTTATATGGCTACCATCCCTCTGTTGCATGGAACAAACTCCCACTAGAAATAAGGACCCTGACTCACCCCAAACAATTTCAGCTAGCAACCAAAGACCAATTTAAAAAACATTTGTCCTCCCATTGTACTCACCTTCCCTGATTATTACCCCCCTTTATAGTACAGTCAAACTAACTAAACTTACCATTAACTACGTCATCCTATGCTTTCTATGCAACCTCCAAAGCTTCTTCTATACTCTGCTGCCTGAAATTCTTATGTAACCTTTTAAGTTTCTGCCAATCTGCATACAAAACCTTATATTTACTCAACTCTCTTTTTAAACCAAAACATACAACTTATTCTACTTTTTTAACATTCTTTTTGTTTATAGTACTGTTTTATCTGTCAAAAATATACATGTATGTAACTTATGTATTTTAACTACCAAACTTTACTACTATTTTTATTGAAATGTATCTGTATTGCTATTTTTATTGCATTGTATATCTTTGGAGCTTTTCTCCCCGGGCCTCCACTGAAAAAGGGCAATAGCTCAGCTGGACACTCGAGGTCAACAAATGTAAAATAAATAAATAAATAAAAATAAATAAATAAACATAACCAAACAGAAGTTAGTATTAACATAATAGAAGATGATAATGATTAGTCAAAAGAAATAGAAAGGAATATAATAAGTAACACAACAATAAATAACGTTAATAAAAGTATTTTAATAGGAAAGCAATATAGGCCAACATAAGAGGTAGTTACAAAAATGTATATTAATATCAAATCATAATAATAAATGACATTAATAAATTAAAGAAGAGAAGGGGAGGGATGAGAGAGAGAAAAATACTATTAATAACTTCACAGGTACAATTACTACACAGACTACTACTACATACTTCTACAAATGTGCAATTTCAGTTGTGAGTACAGTGATTGCAACTATTGGATAGATGATGTTGCACATACATAGCTCTCAACTTGTTAGCATGGAACAGTATGGGCCAATCTCAAACACATGGGAACATTTGTACTTAGTGTGCTCATACATTAGTAGCAAGGTGTTCTGATAATGGATTTGCCAATAAATTGCATTCCAAGTAATCATGTATCTGCTAATCAAGGACCACTCCTATGGGGCATTACTCATTACATTCTGAAAAATCTTGACAGTTGAGAGGTATGTTCGTGTACACTAAATAGGCTAGACAGCCGGTCATTTCTTAGTTGGCTGCCTTGAGATTAGAACCCACAAGCTGTGATACAAGAACAATGTGCACTTAATTTAACAGTTGACTGTGTCAGATTAGAACACACATGCAGTGAATACAGGAATAATGCACACTTATTTGAAAAGATTACTTATCAAAGCGCAATCCTGTTTTAAACTTTATTGATAATGTTCCTTAAAATCTGCCATTTAGACACAGAGATAGCTGCCCAGGACTTCAGCTACCTTGCAGATATACCTTGTTTCTTGACTGGGTGGAATACACAGCAATATTTCAGAAAAAAATGGCCAGAACATAGGCTTGAACCTTACTGTGGGTATTGCACTACATTTATTTCAAATAGTTTTTTTCTGCAGTCTTTATTCATTTGCATTTAACAGTTGGCTGTTGTTGGATTAAAACACACATGCAGTTGGATTATTTATGTAAAGCAGAAATTCAGTGATATAATCCACAGGTCCATCTAAAAAATAAAAATGTCATCCAAGAAATGGATGTACATTTTACAATAGTTGAAAAACAGGGAGTTAAAAGATATTTGTTCTCCCACTGTAACATGACCATGTTTGCATATGAGTCACCACATGGTGAACCCATTGCTACCCCTTCAGTCTGGAGAAAAAAATCTTTGTCAAAAATATGAAATTATTTTTCAAAACCAACTCAAATAAATGTTCATACAAATTAATAGTCACTTGGGGTATACCCTTTTCAACCAAAAAGTTACAAACCCACTCTAAACCAATGTCATGGGGAATCACAGTATACAGGTCTTTTACATCAATTGTAATAAAGAATCCAGCCTCTGAAAACTCAAGATTATTAATCATATTAAGAAAATCCCATGAGTCCTTATATAAATTAGTTTCACCCAAGATAAGGGATTTTAATTTTATGTCTAGGAATTTATACAGGGGATGAGTTATAGAACTCCTTGCATCAACAATGGGTCGCATGGGAGGATTTTGTAGGTTTTTATGCATTTTGGGTAAACCAAAAATAGATGGACTCCTAGGATGGGGACAGATAAATAGCTGAGTTCATCTATGGAGATGCTTCCTTCACTAAAAAGATCATTCAAATCATTCCTAATTCTTCTATAAGCACCATTTAGTTTGTTAAGTGAAATAAATTAAATATTAATTTGTATGAACATTTATTTGAGTTGATTTTGAAAAGTGATTTCATATTTTTTGACAAAGAGTTTTTTTCCAAACTGAAGGGGTAGGAATGGGTTCACCATGTAGTGGCTTATATGCAAACATGGTCATGTTACAGTGGGAGAAGAAATATCTTTTTAACTCCCCATTTTTCAACTATTGTAAGTGGTGCAACGGTTAGCATTGTTGTCTCACAGCAAGAAGTTCTCCGGTTCGATTCTCGGCTGGAGTGCCTTCTGTGTGGAGTCTGTATGTCCTCCCTGTGGTCAAATGAATTTAAAGACATGCAGGTAGGTGTGTGCATGAATGGGTGTGCTTTCCTTGAAGGTTTGGTGCTGGGCTAGCAACTCAACACTGTAAAAATTCACTGCAAATCATTAGCGATCCGGAGTTCTGCTGTGGCAACCCCTAACCAGGAAAAGCCGAAAGACAATTAAAATGTACATCCGTTTCTTGGATGACATTTTTATTTTTTGGGATGGACCTGTGGATTCTATCAATGAGTTTCTGTTTTACTTCAAAAGTTCAATTTCCTTTTTGAAATTTACACATAATATGGGAAAAAAGGAAATTTAGATGTGAGACTACTCAAGAATTTTTCTTTACAGAGTTTTGTTTCTGAAAATTTTTGAAAAGAGACATATTCTAACAGCTTTTTACATTTTGATAGTTCTCATCCCTTTAAGCAGAAAAACATCAGTGGTAAAGGGCCAGTTTGTAAGATCTGCCCACATGGTCACCTTATTTGAGACATTTTTATCGGTGTGAACTGTTGAAGAGTATGTTTTTGATGAGTGTTTACCCACTTATTTTAGTTAATGACATGATGTTTGATGTTATTAATGAAAGGGAGAGGGGTTTTTGCAAGCCTATCCTATTTAAAAATCATGCAGATTTATTAAGTGTTAACGAACTACATTCCATTGGGGGTGATGATTACTTTATCGCTTATATGAATGTTAATGGAAGTTCTTTTCCACAGAATGATGTGGGGAATGTGCAGCATCCCATTAGGAAGGATTCCCATTTTTCTAATGTGAATTCTAATGATGGTTTAGATATATAGAATAGTGTAAATAACCCTTATTTTCAATCTGCCTTTATCGCACCATTTAATAAGTATAGTAAACAGATTGCCAATATTCTATATAAGAATTGTGTGATTATATCCGCTTGTAATGATATCAGACAAATTGTTGGTGAGAAAACAGTAACTGTTTATAAAAAAGGTCAATGTCTTAAAAATATTTGGGAAACTCGGTTAAAGAGATCTAATGTTAGCTATATGAAAAAATGTGGTGTATGTAATTATTGCGCTCATATATTGAAGGGATCATCCTTTAATATCAAATGGGTGATAGCGAAATTAAACAAAAAATGCTCTTGCCAGACTGACAAGGTAGTGTATTGCTCCTTTTGTACAGTCTGTCCCTGATTTTATATAGGGAAGACTAAGAGATAGCTAAGGTGTTGTATTTATGAACACCTTAGGGAGATTAGAATGAAAAGGGATATAAGCGTTCTGGCAAAGTGTTGTAATGAGTTTGTAGGACACACATTTAAGTTCACTATTATAGAAGCCTTGGATGTGGACTTGAGGGGGAGACCTTGGCCCCTTCAGTTCTTAAAACAAGAGGCCTTATGGCAGCTGAGAACTAATTCCATGCAATGGCCGGGTATCAATGATATCTTTTCATTAATTAGTTTTTTGAAGTTGAAGGCATTAGAAAGGTGAGGGTATAAATTTGATTTTATGCTTATGGCATTGTCTAGTAAGTGATATATAGATTTATACACATATAATTTTAGATGTTTTGAGCCTTCTAATAATATTATCATGATTATTATTATTATTTTTATGTATTGTAGTTGTCTGTCTGTTATGCATTTATCTAATGAAGTATTTATATGCTAATTTTCTATATTTGCGTTGAATAATGTATTTATATGTTTGAATTGATTGGATGATGGGTTAAAAGTGGTGTTTTTCTATTCTATTTAAAGAAGTGCTTATGGAATGTCAATTTTATCTAGATAAAGTCTCTGAATGGGCAGAGACAAAAGCGCTTGATTTTACATTTTTTTTGATAATCACTGTGTGAATAAGCAGAATTTAAATTTAGATTCTTGACTGAAATTCGTTTATCCAGTAGCCTGAAGTTTTATTTGTATTAGTTTGAGTCTTTTTGTAACATTAGTAAACATGTTAGATGTCCCAGATATATATATATATATATATATATATATATATATATATATATATATATATATATATATATATATATATATATATATATATATATATATATATATATATATATATATATATATATAAATATATATGTATACATATATATATATATCAATATATACATATATATCAATATATATATATATATATATATATCAATATATACATATATATCAATATATATGTGTGTGTGTGTGTGTGTGTGTGTGTGTGTGTATGTGTAAAAGATATATATATATATATATATATATATATATATATATATATATGCATATGTATATATGTATGTATGTATATATATATATATATATATATATATATATATATATATATATATATATATATATATATATATATATATATATATATATATATATATATATATATATATATATATTTATGTATATATATAAAACAACAACACAACAAATACATATATGACCAAAGGCACCATTAATGGGGGTGAGGGGGCCAAAATTAAGTACCTCTTGTAATTATTGATATCATCACCTCCTCCACAGCTGAACAGATCTGCCTTGCAACACAATACCAACACTTGCAAGTCTCATACCCAGGACCCTACACAACATAGCCACAAGAAGTTAACAGTAATCCATCTCAGCTGTATGATGTCAGGATGATATCAATAAGATATCATGCAGAGCAGTCTGTCTACCATAGGGAATGTGCAATGTGGAAGCAGTAAACATTCCAACACATACACATAGATGTATATATATATATATATATATATATATATATATATATATATATATATATATATATCTATATATATATATATATATATATATATATATATATACACACATACATACATACACATATACATGTATTACTATGTATAGATATGTATAGGAAGATACATATTTATAGGGTGCACAGCATATTGAACAGCCTGTATTCCTACAGCTGCCACCTTTTAAAATGGAAAGTGTTTGATTCTCTCATACAAAAGACAATTATTGCATGAAACATATACACACAGAGAAGTCAAAGGATATCACACAACACACAGGTTTGCATAAATAAGAAATGTTTATTTGTATACTATTACAGCTGTATATGCCATGTCATATAGCTGTTAGGTGTTTGAAATAGATACTAACTGAGTAATGCAACTCTCAAGCAAAACATTTTATACAGTAATCTGAAAGCATAACATATGTTGCTGTCCAGGCCAAGGCCTTCAAGTAGTACAACAGTAAAGAAACCCTGGCCCAGAAGATAAGAATCAATTAACAGTAAGTAATGCAGATGTAGTTCAGCAGCCTCCAATTACACTCTGTACTCAACCCCTAGGGGGAAAAGAATTAAGTTGTCACAATGAAAATATATCTGTTGCATAACAATGCTTAACTTAAAACATCACCATCATACTGACAAACAGAACTGTATGTAAGACAATCAGCAATAGCCCACCACTCTTCCCATGGTGAAATGTATGAAAATGCACAGCCATATACCTTAATGTGTCTTACTAATATTCCTCACATGTTGTAACAACCTAGGTTATAAATGGTGCATACCCCTCCCTCATAGAATGACTTACAAGGCCTTTATATACTGCATTACCACCCTTACCCATCATACTGTAACTTTCAAAAAAGCTCCGCATTGCTTAGCATCATGCAGACTTGCACAAACCATGTTTAAACAGAGCTTAGCAATGCACAACCGATGTAGACCATTGACCATGTTTAAGCACTGCTTAGCATTGAATTTTTCTAAATGTAACATTTTTTTTATTTTAAATTAAAATGATGTTTCAGTCACCTGACACATTTTCACAACACTAAATGTAAAACAAGTGACTGCTCAGGACTCATACCTGGGACCTACCACACTGTAGGTCATGACTCAACCTATTTAGCCACTTGGATAGTAGAGGGAAGCAGTATATCTTCACATATACTACTAAGGTGCATGTTAGCATTGCACAACTTCACTGTGTGGGTTTATGAGTTGCTAAGCACAGCAGAACTACAACAATTGAATACATCCAGTTTCTATTTTTAAATATATACCAGATGGCTGCTATATATGTATAAGCACAGCTCGGCATCACTAAGCACTGTGCCGCACCTCACAAATATCTCATAAAGATTAAAAAAATATATATTGTCCTGTGCTTACCACCTGTCCAGAATTTTTCTGGACAGTCTACAAGTACCGAACAGCCTCTACACTGTTGCTTGCATGGATTCAATATCCGTGTTACTGTGATCTCCCTCAGCAGTGCACCATGATTAATATACATGGTGCACTGCTGAGGGGGAACCATGGTTGTGTACATGGATACATTCCCTGTAGGCTCTACTTGGTGCCTACACAGATTTTATTGAATCCTGGGGTTAGATTTTATGGTTATCTAGCCAGTATAAAGTTTAAAAATATTGGTTTGATGGTGGTATCAACCAGGATATATGGAGGAAGTAGAATAATGGATGAAAACATGCACAGAATGCAGAACTGGTGAAATATTATACCATATTTTAGCATTAATAACCTGTCTGGTCATGGGAGAGCAAGCAAAGGTCTATAGGTTGAAGGACTATAGAACCTAGGTTATGTATACAAGGATGCAGTACATTTTTCTACTTTAAAATTCAGACAAAAATTGTCACTTTTGTTTCCAGATTAGTGTAGTTTGGTCTTGAAGTAATAGTGATTCTCACTTTTTACTTTTAAATCTGGCACTCTTAAGTTATAGCTCTTACCCAAAAACAGGTTTAAAATGCAAGGTATAGGCAGGCATGCACTATGTGTGCCATGATGTATAATTTTCTGAATAATCTATTTCTCTCATACATTGAGATGTTCTAGAATTGTTTTAAAGATCTGCCCCAGACTTTATTCTTTTGTTTTATTAAGTTGCAAGTTTTGTTAAACAGCTTTCTTTTTAATAACATCAGGCTGACTAAATCGGTTTTCTGGTTAAGCCTGTTATGCACTACATTGGGAATGTATGTGAAACAGTATGAAGGTACAGGAAGGGACAAGATTCTGGAAGCTGTTGTACTATTCTAAACATCCTGGTAATGCCCCTGGCTTAGTGGTGGCACTGTTTTACGGTACTGAGGTTACTCAAAGAGGAGCAGTACTTTGGTGCTTCAGAGCGAGCTGATGGAGTTGGATACCTTGAATAATAGTAGAATTGCTTTGCCTTGTTTTTGTCAATAAGGTATAAAGGAACTATTTAGTAAGTGGCTTTTAAATGGTTGTTTTTAGTCATACTTAACCAGACAATCATGATTTATTTCTATAAGGTTTTGATTGAGGTAGAGTGTTGGTACTTCATTTATGTATTTATCTAGATAACATGTTGGTGAGTGGGGGAAAGACTGATCCATTTAGACCACAGCATATTAAAACACAATACTCTAATGTACATAAATTCATACAGCTGCTTAAATGAGATAATGAAGGACTTTTGTACAACCAACTAAAAGGAGGTACAAGAAAGAAGACAGGAGATAAAAGCTCACAGAGTGTGTGATCAATACATTAAATTGATTTGACATAATTAAGTAACAATGGCTGTGATATCCCCAAAAATACAAGTCCCATAAACTTGAGATACTGTGAATATTAATAAATGTTAAGATTATTTACATAAACAGCAGCATGTGGAGAGTAAATCATCTTCACTTTCTGGACATGCAGAATATTCATCTTCATTCTTTATAGGACATACACTGGCCAAATAATACAGGTTCTCAGTAGTTTATAGGTTTATAGTTAAGTATTAGGCAGTCAGTCTGCAGACCATAACAAACATAGCCAAAATGCTCTATTCAAAACTTCCCTCTAGCCTCAATGTGGGCAAAACAAGATAGGCCAGTGAAGAATTTGAGGCTGCCCATCCAATTATCTAGGTTTACCTTGAGTGGTAAGGGTGCTACACTGATGGGCATGTAATAGAAGTTTTTTTTTCAGAGCTGTTTGATATATCATGCCAACATATCTTATCTGCTGATATGAAAGTTTATTTCCTTTAACGGAGTATTTGAGGTACAATTAGTTCTGTGAAAGAATAAGTGGTGAAATAGGTTTGGCTTATTCATGGCCTGAAAGACTAGACATAGATCTCTATGGAGGAGTCTGTAAGAGACTGAATATCGAGAAAGGGCTGTCAGCCTCTCTTGATAACAAAAATGTTGAGATTGCTGATCTTTTTAGTTATGAATCTGAAGTCTGTCAAGTTGTATGATACATTTACACAAATACATGCCAAATAGTGCATTACATTCAATATAGTAATAGTTTGATATGATATGAGTAAAGGGGAATTAAGATTTCTTTTGATCTTGTGGAGATGGCTTTGTAAATGAGATGAGACAGATAAAAGGCATTCTGAACTACTGTGGAGATATGATAGTCAAATGATAAGGAATTATCAGCAGGAGAAAGCGTCTAGATTCCTTACAGCAGTGTCTGATTGGAGGGATGCGTCACCTATATGGTAAGTGAAACTGTTTTTTTTTCACCAGAATGAACAAACTATACTACATTTTTTTCATTTAATTTGAGAACATTGTGCTTGCACCAGTTATTAACATGATCTAACCCATATTGGGGCAATTGTGAGTCAATTGAAGATTGAATAATAACACCTAATTTAGACTAATCTGCAAACTTAGTTAACCATAAGCCAGGCATGTTGGTGGCCTGCCAAATATGAGAGGGCCTAAAACTGAGCCCTATGTTATAACACTGGCATTTCTTTTTTTTTTTTCTTTTCTTTTCTTTCAGAAATGGCACTTGCAACTCTAACCATATGGGTTTTGTCAGACAACTGGTTAGCTACACACAATATAAGAATTTATCTTATTACAACCAATACATATGAACCTTAATATTAGGTTAAATAACAAAATGATTAATTTACTTGAGTACCCCTTAATAAGAAATTGTACCATTTGGGATATATATAGACACAAGGAGAAATCATTGAATGAACTTAAGGAAGAGCTAAACCTCGGTCAGAAGTACACTATCATCTTTCATCAAATTAGAGAACTCCTAACATCAGTAGTGTCAAATGAACCAAATATTGAAAATAACATCTCTGCTACTTTGGAATTCATAAAAAGTCTATCTAAAAGTAAAAACATGATATGTAATACTTATAAACTATCTATGGCCTCCAAGCATCAGAATGCAATACTTTTTTCCAACTACTGGAATCAGCAGGATATTAATCTTAGTAAAGACCAAAAACTCAGAGCAATAGAATTAACTCTTAAGTTTCTCCTTTTAAAAAGTTGATTTACACACAACTAATGATAAATAATAATACTTATTTTACCCCATGTATCTTAAATAAATTTAATTCCAATACATCCCCATCATGTCCTTGGTACTCCTTTCCTCAAGCAGACTTGCTACACATTCTTTGGTCCTGTAGTCACACATATAAACTTTGGTGCTCCCTCAAAGTTAGACTAGAAAAGATGGATTATCAAAAATCTACCCTTTCATGGGAACTAGCAATCCTGCATGTCACTGATCTTAGGTTACCTAGATTTAAGCTTCATGCACTCATCATTTTATGTTTATTGACCAAATTCTATATAACTAAAAACTGGTTAGATTGCACTAAACTTTCCTGGTGCGGCCTTAAGAATTTAGTGCTAAAGTACATATCTTCACAAAAAAATGTCATTAATAACCCACATAAGTGAGTATATTACAAGGAAATATGGAAAATAATTTTTGATGTCTTTCAGGGAGATAAGAAAGTGTATGATCTAGTATCCAAGATGCTTCAGTTTCTCAACCTGGCTAGTCTGATCTACCTTCTTGTATGTTTGTGTCTTTATTACAGAATTACTTGGTTCCTTTCTATGGAAATCATAGCAGCACCTCCTATATAACCTTTGGGTAATCTTTTCTTGTGTATATATGTCTGATAATTTTGTACATACTTCTTCTTTTTGTTCCTCCTTCCCCTTTTTCTCTTACAGCTTATATTATATAAGAGGATTGCAGTATAAATGTATATATTCATGACGTACTTGTTTCACTTTCTACTTAAATCTGTTTTATCTTGATTGTATTGTCATGTCATATTGTTTCATTGTCCTTTTTTGCAAAATTCAATAAAAAAAATAATTTATATTCATATTTACAGATCTATTAGCAATGCCTATATGGAATAGTGTCAAAGGCTTTAGTCACCTCTAAATATGCTGTATGCACTGCATAATCACTGTTCAATGATTCAATCACTTTTTCAAAAATAAATAAATAAATAATGTGGTTAAGAGGCAGAACCTTCCTTTGATAAAGCCTAACTGATGTAGGTCCAGGATTAAGAGATTTTTTTCAATGTTCAGATTAATATGGTCTGAGATAATGTGCTCCATAGTGTCACATATGAGCTTAGTGAGACTAATGAGTCCATAGTTACCAAGGTCCATGGTTTGGCTATGTTGCACTACTGGTGTACAAAGACTGAATACTTGAGCTTCATTTTCCCAAGATGCAACTTGCCAACAATCAGAGGTTCTTCATAGGAAATAACTGTCAGCAAGTTGTGCCAGAAGCAATTATCTTTTTGTGGGAATTTCCCACTTTTTGAGTTGGTGTGACCATGGAGATGGTATATGTAAGTTCAAATGTGGTGGTGGGGGGGCTTTCCCCTTGCAGAAACAGTCTTAAAAGTGTTTTTTTGTTTGGCAGTTTTTTTTCAGCAAATGCAGTTTAGGAACTCTGATCCTCTGTGCATTCACTTTCGTCCACTCATAGTGCAAGTGGTTATGTAATAGCAAAACAATAGCTGTTTTTTATGCTTCGGGAATGTTACTAGTGGAAAGGCTTAGATTAAAGAGGTTAAGTGAATGTTCAGAAAGGCCATATTTGGCACTGATAATCAGGCACCCTGGTATTTAATCAGGCACCCTGGTATTTTACCAGGGCCCATGGATGAAAGTATTCTTAGTTTTTAAGAAAGCTGAGATAACTTGTTCCATTGTAATTAAAGGGAGTGGTTATAACTGTAGATAGAGTGAAATTTTAACTAAATTTTCTAGCTAGGATATTTCCTTTGGTTGGAGAATGTACTATTATTCTTGATTAGCTCCAAACACAGGTGAGTGTTACTTTTTAACTTTCTGACATAGTTAATGTAAGATTTGTGGTTGTTTCTGGTTTTAGTGGCTTTTTTTCAGTTCATACTCAGCTTTATACTTTCTTTTTTTTTTAAAACAAGTTTATTGTTTTTAACATACAAAATAAATATCATAACAATCTTATACAAGCAGTTAAAATGTAAATAGTTATAACATTTGATAAAACAACCAAAATATTTACAGAGACATCCACTACAAATCAAATCAATTGATTAAACTGTAATGTCTTACTAATGAAACTAAGACTTTTTTAACATGTTTTGTAAAGTATCCCATATAGTATAGTAAGACGTTTTTCTAGTAGTTCTTGACTTTATTGTCATTAGTTCCATATGACACACTTCAGTCATAACATTTTTAAATTCATTAAATGAAGGAGGAGTATCTGAAATCCAATTTCTGGTTATTATTTTTCTAGCCACTGCTAGAATAGACCATAATAAGGGAAGTTTAACTTTTTTAACACTATTAGGAACAGGAGTGTTAAATAATATAAGTGATTTAGAGACAATGAAATTATCCGTGAAAAGAGCCTGCAAAAAATCATTGATTAACATCCAATATTCCTTCAATTTTATACAGTCATAAAACATATGTGCCCAATCAGCATTTATTTCTACATTACATCTCTTACATAAGTTGTCTTTATTATTTATTTTATTCATCATTAAAGGTGTATAGAAAGATCTATGTAAAAATTTCCAAGTAAAAAGTCTCCAATTAATGGAAGAAGTAGTTTTATAAGCAGATTCCAATATATATTGTTTATCTTGTTGTTTTGGTGATTCACCATTAATGGAAATGAAATAATTCCAAAAAGTATCTGAACTGTAATGAGTTTCTTCTCTAATAATTTTATGTATGTGTGAAAGCTTACCTTTATCAGAAACCCTATGTTGTAAATTTAATATCAAATAATCAATCAGAATTGGGACAGAGTCTTTAACTGTTAAAGACATTAAATCAAGTTTATTAATAAGATGTTGTCTAAAAGTCTGAATTTCTAACCAACATGTTTCTCTCAAATCAAATTCTTGCTTTAAGAAGTCTAAATTTTTTACTTTATTGTCAGACAGCAACTGATACCAATACTTTAAATCATTCTCTGTGACTAGAAGAATTCTTTCAGAGGTGGATGATAAAAGAATACCTTGTGTATACATTATAGGGAATATGATAAAATTCCATTCCTTATATTTAGGATGCATAAATATAAAATTACGATATCTAATAATAATATTTAATGCGTAACTAGCTATATATTTTGGTGTAATAGATGAAGTACAAAATTCTTTTAGTAACCATAACATGGGGTTATTTACAATAGTATTTTTATGTATTAATGATATTTTCATGAAGTGAATGCTAATTAGTTCCCAATAATCTTTCCATTTTGCAACATATGACTGATCTATCAACAAAGTAATAACTTTTATAATAGAAGAGATAGTATATAAATTAAAGTCTGGAAACGAAATGCCCCCTTGAGACCAGCTATTAGTATGTTTCTTTAATGCAATCCTAGGTCTATTAGGTGCCATTAAGAAATTTAACATTTGTGAATTCAATTTCTTAATAATTATTTTTGTAGGTGGGAGTATTATTGATTGTATTAAGTATAATATCTTAGGGAATATTATCATTTTAATAATTGTGAGTCTCTCTTCCATGGTAAAAAACATATTGTTCCAGCTATTGAAAAGATTTTGTATATTATGAAGACAGTTACTATAATTATTATGTATAATAGATTTAATATCTTTAGTTAATATTATGCCTAAGTGAGTTATCTGACCTGAGTTGGGTATATATTTGTGAAAAATCATTAGTGAGGACATTTTTTCGTGCGTATATTGGTAATATTTTAGTTTTTTCTTCATTAAATATCAAACCAGAGATATTTTTAAAATCTGTCATTTTATCAAATAATGACTGCATAGAAGAGTTAGTTCCTGCTGACGTAATTAGAACATCATCTGCAAAAAGTTGAATTTTAGATATTGTATTTTCATCTATATCAAATCCTTCTATATCAGTGCTGTTTCTAATCAAATTAGCCCAAGGCTCCATTATTAAAGTAAATAATAGTGGAGAAAGTGGACACCCTTGTTTTGTACCTTTTAATATGGGTATTTTTTGTGAGACATATGTTCCTATCTTAATGTAAGCCAATGTTCCTTTATATAGATGTTCAATTAAATTCACAAATGCATCAGAGAAATTTGTACACTTCAATAAGATAAATAAGTAGTCCCAACTTACTGAGTCAAATGCTGAACTTATATCAAGACTAATAAATGTTAAGTCTTTCTTTTTCCTGTTTGCATAATCAATTAGCGTTAAAGTTCTCCTTATATTATCAAAAGTATTTCTATTTATAATAAAGCCTGTCTGATCTATATCTATTATACCTGGAATGATTGTCTTTAATCTGTCAGCAAAAATACTCATAAACATTTTATAGTCAACATTAAGTAATGAAATAGGTCTATATGAAGTGCATCTAGTTGGGTCTTTATTGGATTTTAAAATTGGTGAAATAAATGTGTATTGCCAGGATGGGGGAGTTGTTAACTCATTTTGAGCTGAAATGAAAACCCTATGTATTAATGAGTAAGTACTCTTAGGAAGAATTTTATAAATCTCTGGTATAATACCATCATTACCAGGTGCTTTGTTTGATTTAAGTTTGTTTATTTGTGTAATAACCTCTGTATATGAAATATTTTTATCTATTAATTTAGTCTGTTGTTTATTAAGTTTTTTGTTCATGTTTGTAGTAATAAATTTCTTTATTTTATCTTTAGAATTCATATTAATGTTATTGTGGTTAATTTTATGAAAGTGATTTCTAAATTCATCTAATATTTCTGGTAAATTAGAAACACTCTTCTTTTTCCCTGGAGAGAAAATTTCTTTGAGATGATTTTGTTTATTCAGCCTTTTTGTTTTATTTTTAAGTCTATGTAAGTATTTGGGACTTATTGAGTAAGACAAAAACTTATATTTCTCTAATGTTATTTTGACTTTATGGCTTAAAATTTCTTTGTATTTCTCATTTAATTTATTTATTTCCTCAATGACTTTTTTGTCCATAATATTTTCTTTATTATTATGTTTATATGAGTCTAATTTGTTTTGAATATCTAGTAATTCCTTGTCCCAAGATTTCCTTTTATTATTATACCATCTGATACTTTGTCCATATAAATATGATTTTAGAGCATCCCAAATATGAACAATGGAGACATCAGGTGTAGTGTTTAAGTCTAAGAAATGTTGCACCTCTGTAAGTATATAATCTTTATAGTCCTTTAGTTCAGTTAAGTATGCTGGTATTCTTTTGATCTGAACATTATAAGTACTCTTTACCATAAATTCTAAGACAATTGAATTATGATCTGATATAGGACATGAAATGATTTTGGAATTAATTAAGTCTGTTACCATTTGGTTAGAAATAAAGACTCTATCTATTCTTGAATATGTTTTATATCTGTTAGAAAAAAAAAGTGTATGGTAATGATTTAGAATCTATCTGATTATTAATATCATTCAAATGATATAAATTAATAAAATCCTTTAAATGTTTTGCATTAGATGTAATTTTCCTTTTTCCTATAGTAGTAGTATCTTTTTCATGCAGGATACAATTAAAATCACCTGCTAAAATAATATCTCCTATAGAAAATGATATAATCTTATTGAGATGGTGTTTCACTGTATTAATGCCAATTCCTGGTATCCAATATACATTGATTAATGTATATATTTTCCCATTAATCTGCATTGTAACCATACAGAACATTCCTTTATCATCTTTATAAGACTTAATAGTTTTAGGTATGGGCATATTTTTGTTCCATAAGATAGCCACTCCTCTTTTTTCTGTGTGTGTTCTGAGCTAACCAAGACTGTATATTTATTAGTGGCTAATTTATCTATATCCTTTTTCAGGAGATGTGTTTCTTGAAGGAATATTAAATTGGCTCTATGCAAATTAATATATCTCATTAAACTTGCCCTTTTACATGGGTTATTCAATCCATTAATGTTTAAAGAAATTCCTTTTAGAGATACCATTTAACTTTTATAAACATATAAAACATATAATCAGAATAACAATTACTAATATAAGTATTATTATGTCTCCTCCTTTAGGTGTTCCATTAATTATAGCTGTATTTAATGAAAATCGTATGGAACTTTGTGTAATTTTCACTTTTATTTGTAGTGACAATGAGTTTATAAAATGTGATGTGGATGTCAAAACTATATACACACAACAATAATCAGGTGAAAATAATGTTTGGATTAAACATTGCACCCAGCCTGGGGTTGAAAACTCCAACTTCGAGTAGCAAATACCACTCAAGTTATCCCCCTATCCTAAGCAGCAGTACTTCAGCTGCCACCAAATTAATTTGATACTAACTATTATTAACTAAAGTTAACCTCTTTTAATTTGATTATCTACTATAACAAAGCTAAACAATTTATATAACAGCTTCATATAAACATTTAAAACATTTAGAAACAACTAATAATGCTATGTACATCTATTCTATATAATAAACTCATAATCAAAATAGCATTCTAACAATCTTGATAATGGGAGCAAAGAAGAGAGAGAGAGAGAGAGAGAGAGAGAGAGAGAGAGAGAGAAAAAAGGGAATATCCATATGGTAGTTTAATAAAAGTTTGTAAGAATAAGTTCTTGTTATATGTTTATGCTCATTTGAATTCAATAACATTTATTATCTTAGGCTATTATGACTCAGACATTACTTATATTAGGGTATTCCCACTGTCTGCCATAGTAATACAGTTAAGAGCTTTAAAACTTTAAATTACTTGAACCAAAAGCTTCCTTCTCATATTTATTATTGCCAATTAAATAAAATAATTATTCACATACATAAGTTAAAAGAACATACTGCACAGCAATATTGATTCCTAGTTAGACATAAATCATTGTGATGAAAGCCATCTGTATTTTATATATCTGAACTGCAGCTTTAAAATATGTCACATGACAATTTCTTCTGAAATATAATCATAATGATACATATACTTGTCTGTTAGTCAAGACAAATGATTTATAGCATTACATATCTTTAAATCATAAGCATCTATATACATTAAAGTGCAGCAGTCATATAAGCTTTCAAAAAGAAGTGTACATGTGTTTTACCTTGTATGCCTTCTAAAATATCTCATTTGTTTACTATGGCATATTAAGTCATTTAAAATCATTATAACTTTTGTATTTTATAAGTTACATCTTAAATAAGTAAGTTATTATAAAGAAAAACTCACATTTAGATGTCATAAAGTTTGTTTTTCATCACAAAATCGCATTTACAGCAGTTCTACTTCCTGAAACAGTTTACTTCTTGAATTTGCGATGTGTCAGTGTGAAATCAGGGGTCAAAGTTCAAAATGGCTGCTTTCAGCTTCTCTGCGTGTATTCTGAGTGTTGAAGCTTTTAAAACGACTCGAGGACACTATTCATGAGGAAACCCACATCCCAGATTGTCTCCCATACCATTCTGGCAGGAATTTTAATAAAAGCAAGTGACTGACATTCATTTTGTAATACAAATGGATCTAAACAGTGCAAAACCTTCTCGAAGCACTTTACAAGTCATTACAGTCTTTATGAGAGTGAAACCAAGCCTACAGTTGTTTAACATAAACATAACTTATTTTTATATGCCCCATTTCATTTTCTCATTCGGATCTTATTACATACACATATCAGTATTATCAGAAGCATATAACTTTATAAATAAGAAAGAGAGAGAGAGAGAGAAAAAAAAAAGGAGGAGAGAAAAAAAAAAAAGAGGGACCTACAAAGAGTATCTACAAAGATATTTTACTAGCTGTTTGTTTTAATAAAGTAGAACATGAGGCATATTATTCTCAACTAATTTAGTTCTAGTTAACTGCAATTATATCATGACATATTATTTGAAATCATGTATTAAGCAATTAAGTCATGGTATAATATTTAGCAACAATATTTAAACAGCCTAAATAATTTTAAAGAAATAATAAATTATTTTCCCCTTATTTCATATTTTTCATCAAACCTCACTCCCTGCCCTCCCTCACCCTCACTAAATGTTTAGTTTAAAGAGAATGCCATTATTTAAAACAAGAAGAGAAAGGAAATGTATCAAATTACTAACCTTAGTTCTCTTTATCACAAAGAGAAACAAGTTGATTCATATCAGGTTATTTGTTCCTCAGGAAGTTTGATTATTTATAAAACAAAAATCAGTTCTTTGCACACAAAATAATAACTTTGAATAAATCCTTAAGATATTTGTGGCTTTCTTGAAAATGTAGTAACTGTAATTAAAGAGTTCAAAGAAATATAGAACATGTCATTTGTTTTTTAGTCTTTTTTGCTTCTCTGAAGTCTTCCAAGAAGTTCCTGTTGCCATCCTCTTTAGCGAAGGACTTGCCCATTCCATATCTTCTATTTTATCTAATATTTTATTTTTTTTTAATATACAGCAAAGCAGAGTCCAAGTCTTCAAAAATTCTAGGGCCATCCGGTAAAAAGATTTTTAGTTTGGAAGGAAATAAAAGATGAGTTTTGAACTGTGCTTTCTTAAGCTCTCTTATTAATGGCAAAAAAACTTTTCTTTTTGTTATTACCAAGGAAGAATAGTCATTGTCAAAACGCACAGTTGCCTCATTAATTTTTATAGGTGCTTTAGCCCATGCAGATTTTAATACCATCTCCTTGTCATAAGATGATACAAATCTTACAATAACTGATCTAGGATACCTTTTATTTATATTAGAATTAGATAAAGAACTATGGGCTCTTTCAATACCAAAAGAAAATGCTTCTGACAGATCTAAAGTTTTGGGAAGCCAAGTATTTAAAAAGGATGTAATGTTGTTACCTTCTATATTTTCTGGCAGTCCAAAAATCCTTATATTATTGCATCTGGATCTGTTTTTCAAGTCATCTAGTTTGGATTGAAGGTGTGTGTTCTGTTTCAATAAGAATTCAATGTTAATTTCTTCTTCCTGAATTCTGTTGTCCATATCATTAAGAGTCTCTTCTATACCTGTAATCTGAGCTTTCTGATGTTGTAAATCTTGATGTAACAAATCCATTTGTTTTGTGGCTTTTTCTATAAAGTTATTAATTTTAACATCCAGTCTGTCCATCTTAGCTGTTAGTTGCTGAATAGTTGATAGTAAAGACTGAAGCTCTTTCTTGATGCTGGAATCCTGACTGTTAGCCTTACTGGAACTCATTCTGAACAGAGGTGATGAAAGAGAAATTTCCAAGAAGATTTCTGACAGGAAAATTATTTAAATTTTCTTTCTTTTTTTAGATATTATTCAAGATACTGATATTCCAAACGTTTTTAGAAAGAAAATTATTACATTAGTTGAATTTTAAAGTAATTATTTCCTGTCAGTGTAGTTATGTTGGTGGAGCTGAAGAAATCTGCTGCTATCCTGTGTTCATCCTTGGCCACGCCCCAGCTTTATACTTTCTAATGGTTTACTTAAGCTTTTTTGTTAGTTTGCTTAAGTGCACTGTTAAGGTAGGTATAATGAGACCCCTAATAAGCATTATGCAGTTTCTTTATCTTGTTATATAATTTATTTATATAAGTATTCTACCACACGGGTTTGTTTTTAAATTTCTCATTATATTTAGGGTGCAAAAGGACTGTCTTACCGATACCACTAGTTAAGATGGAGTAGAAGTTAGAGGCATAGGCAACTTTAGCAATGGGATCAATCAGAGGAGAGTTACTGCAGAATTTATTTAGATCATCAAGTAACTGAAGAAGATTTGCTTTTGAGAGGTCCCTAAACACAGCTCTATTAACAGAGGAAGTACCACCAGTTTTAAAGGAAAATGCCACTAAATTATCATGTGCATAATAAAATAGACTAAGCAGGGGAAAGGAAAGAACACTAGCTTAAAAGACATGTCCATTACAACATTTTTCCTTCCTAGTAATGCAGTGTTAGTTTACATTCACGAAATGCATTTTTTCCTAGAAATCTGTAAGCCATTATAATGTGGTTCCATGCCACAGAGAAATGTAGCACTATTAATGCACCAAGCAATCCTGAATAAATAAGTGACCAGGTGTTAGGGGAACTAGTAATGAAATGAAAATCTGATGTTCGATCATCCATCATGGTAGGAGGAACCAATGTAGTTTGGTTTTCTGCAATCACACCATCTGCTTGAAGGATGACTTTATTGAATGTAACTTATGGGCTGAGCTTATCATCTATGTTTCATTTGGTATGGTAAATTGGTAATATGGGCGGTGCAGTGGTGTAGTGGTTACCTTTGTCACCTCACAGCAAGAAGTTTTCCCATTCAGTTCTTGTCTGGGTTTTCTTCTGTCCAGAGAGTCTGCATGTCTTCCTTGCATTTGCATGGGTTTCCTCCATGTACTCTAGTTTTCTCACATATTCCAAAGACATGTGTCCAGAGCATTTCTCCCTGGGCCTCTGCTGAAAATAGGCTCTGTCCTAGTCGCAAATTCACGGTCAACAAATGTTAAATAAATAAATAACCATTTGTACTGTAGTTATGTGTTATGTATATGTGGGTGCATGCACAAGAACTGAGGATGGACAGGTCATGCTTCAGTGAGTATGCATGTCAGCCAAAGATTGGTTAGGTTAGCACAAAACACAGACAATACCCTGGTGGTTGCCTGCATGACACCCACACCACAAGCCGCACTTGCACCCTTGAAGAACAAATGGGCATGATGGGCTATGGTAGGAAACAGTTTGCAGGCATGGTGGTGGGTAAGAAGCACACACAAAAAATTACACCTTATGGTTTTTGGGAAATGCAGTTGGTCTTCTGCCAGTAGTAGACCTTACTTAAGGATGAGCAGAGAGAACTGGTACACTAAGTTCAGCATCTTTTTTCTATAGTTTTATTCAGAATGCTGTATTAAGTAGACTGTAACACAACACCACTATGAACATTTATCATCTGCTTGCAGACAAGGTTCAAATTCACAAGCAGGGTTGTCTCCTCTTGAAGTCACATATTCAAATAATGTAGTGTAGTGTAGTGTCACACCAGTCTTCTCTGAGTGTCTGCTTCTTTTGAAAACTTTGATCAACAGGTCTGTTCACCATTTTATGTTTAAGTAGTTCATTAATTATCATACACAAGCAATATGATTCATTTTTACTGCAAATATTTATCATTCATATGGACCCAAATTTGTCACATGTACAAACTCAGTTATCTGAAAAGCGAGATTACTTTTTTTTGTATGACTTGTTTTGCTGAAATGCTATTGTGAAATTAGGATGAAGTGAATCCATAGAAAATTTTTTTGGCCATTAGCATATGTGCTGGTGACAATTTGTTGGCTGAATGTAGTACAATTTATTTTATAAATAAAGATTCACCTCTTCATGCAAGTGATCATATGAACTATAAGATGGCCAGCCATATACAGCTTTAAGAAGACACACTTAAAAGTTCTCACTACCGTCTGCAACCATCACCTCCCATTCAGTGATGGATGATAGTAAAAGTAATATGAAAACTTTCATTCTTCCTTATGAAGCATGCAATCTTCTCACTTAGCAAGGATGTTATGCAAATATTCTTCTTCTTCTTTTGGCTTTTACCGGTTAGGGGTCGCCACAGCAGATCACCTGTCCGCTCATGATTGGCAATGGAGTTTTACCATGTTGAGTTGCCAGCCCAGCACCCAACCTTCCCTAGAAGCACACACTCATGCCTAGGGTCAATTTAGAGTGTCCAATCCACCTTGGGATGTGGGAGGAAACACATCAATGCAGTCATTTATTTTATTTGATGAATATTTGTTTTTAAACTCCCAGGAGTGGGGTTGAATTTATTTTTGTAGGGTATACATGCATCGACTTTGAATAAGCACACAATATATACAGAAACATTTTCGAAGAAATGGACCAGCATAATCAACCTGAAGTGATTGTGATAATATCTATAGAAAGTTCCAGGGATGCAAATGCATTGCAGCAGGGCATTTCCTGTATTCCTGACATATAACTTTCTAAATGACAAAATCAAATCTCAGCTACCAGATATGATGTCTTGCTAAACCTTTTAGTCAAGTGACACTAGTTCAGTACCACTGCAGTTGTGTCTCACCATTTTTAACCTTATGCTGGGATTATGTCTCTGATTCCCCTCAAGATCCAACCATGTTATACATGAAGTTTATCTTTTATATACAGTCTTTTTGAATTAGTATCCTCTGCCGACTGGAAAACCTACTTTGAATTTTCTAACAATGAACAGCAACGGATCTTTACGTGCCAGAAAGTTATGAAAATAACTGTTTCTAATATGCACCGGCAAATGTATGAGTCATTTTAGAATTCTTAATGATAACATTTATGGTATAGCTTTTGTCTCAGTCACTGGAATGAGAGGTCAGTCTGCACCTATGCATATAGTTAGGAAACATTCTTAACCCAAGCATCAGTATAATGTCTGTTTGTCAAACTGTGAACATTTTTCCTGCAGATATCAGGATTTTAGACTAAGTAGTGTTACTATGATACATTTAGCTTTTTAAGAGAAAATAATGGAGATGCATCACAAGATGATAGTATTAGCTTGAAGCCATCTTAAAGTACAATTAAAATCAGAAGACTAGCAGGAAAAATGAACTGGAAATTAGGAAAAGTCAGATTGGGAGCAGTATTTATGGACTGAAGACAAGAAAATAAGTAACTGTCAGGGTTTACAGAGTGAAGAGTCTAAAAGGTCAAATAGTTCATTATTTCTGCCTAGATATATTAAGCTTAGTGATTTAACACTGGATTTCTTATCTAAATTCACATTGCTGATAAAGTGTGGAAATTTGTTTAGAGGTAAATCATATTGCTTAGAAAATCGAATAGAATGGCACACAGGGCATACAAACAAAAAAAGAACCATCCATTTTTCAGTGCAAGAACTTTTAAAGACAATATAACTGAAAATAAGCAGATTGTAAAAATAAATGAGGTTTGGCAACAAACCAAGTTGTCCCGGGACATCTTCAAGAGGGGTTAGATTGATATATTAGTGGGAGTTAAGTGGGTGGGGGAGATGAAAGGGTTAAATGGAGGGAGGGATGACCGGGAGGAAATGAGGTAAGGGTGGGGAGGGGCTTGAGGGGTTTAGACAAGTGTAGCTGCGTGAATAATCACATTTTGGAGTGAACTTGCTATAGCAAGCACTACGTCCTTGATGACCAGGTTTGGTGGAGCAGGTAGGCCTTGGGGGTGATGAAAGAGGTAATGTTGGTAAGTAGTTATAGTAGTCAAAGGCAGGTAAGGAGGATGGGGATAGCATGGCTGTTGGGTTACTAGTCTATTATAATGATGGTCAGAGTAGTTGGGGGTATATTAACTAAGTGTGGGTATACTGTTAGTTGGTAGTTGGTTATCCGTGTGCTTTGAGTCATTGGGTACTTGAAGGCAGTTTTGTGCTTTTTTTTTCCCTCTGCTATCCACTGGAGTTGATGTCTCAGTTGGTGGATAAATGGAAATATTCAGTGTTGGCATATTTATTTGTTAGTGAAAACCCAAACGACACAAGAACCAAAAAATAAAAACACCAGCTGGTATGCGACTAGTACAATTAACTGCACAGCTCGAACAGAGAATATGAGTACAAGATGCAATCCACACGAGTATCTCAGAAGGATGATTTATTTAAAATCTACACAACAAAGTTAAAATCCGGTTAAGCGCTTAACCATATTTTAACTTTGTCGTGTGGATTTTAAATAAATCATTCTTCTGAGATACTCGTGTAGATTGCATCTTGCACTCATATTCTCTGTTTGAGCTGTGCAGTTAATTGTACTAGTCACATACCAGCTGGTGTTTTTATATTTATTTGTTAGTGGTTTACTGTTGATTGCAGTCAGCCTTCTCGGTTAAAGATCTCTGCGGTGGCTGGGAGTGCTGGGTAGTTGTATACATGTGGTGTGGTGTTTCGTCCACCTCTTGACAAGGGTAACTCCTTTTAAGTTTTGGAAATTCTGTACCGCATAGTATAAGGGAAGGTATGTGATGTTCAAACAGGATTTAATTTTTGGAAGATATATTATGGTACATCTGTGGGGGTATTGCCGGAATTCTTGCGCCATGCTGTGACCTTCTGGGTTGGAAGTTACTGGCATGTATCCCCCTTTCCGCTTGTCCATTGTGAGTTGTCAGAAGTGGTGTTTGGGCTCCATTGGGGGAAGTCTATGGTGACACTTTCTGTGCTATTTTGTAAGTGTGTTTGGCTTTTAGAGCAGATTTCTCTACTTAAAAGCACATTTTCTTACTTTCCCCAGTGGATGCCAGTAACAGCTTTTCGCGGGGCTCTGAGTGACTTAACTAATGGTTAGCCTTGTGCATGAGCAGGGTGGAGCTAACATTCAGTGCCGCTCTCATTCTGCTCCCACAAACACACAAAAAAAAAAAACAAGGTAAGTTTAGGGGGATCGTTAGGTGTCTTTGCTCTCTGCTTTGGAAGGCAAGACACAATTATAATTTTAGTTTTATTATTCCTCTGTTGATGCATGCAAGCACAACACCTGCTACTCTAGCTTCATTGGTGGGGGGAATCATACAGGGAGCATTCAGTGTGATCAGGAATATATGCATGCCTGAAAATAGTCTCGTAATCAGTGCAAAGTACAACATAATGGTGCGATGCACTAATGATATAGGTTTTATATATATATATATATATATATATATATATATATATATATATATATATAGGGAAAGAAACTTTTTAAACAGCCAATTGCAACTTGTTCAAATGTACACCGGTATTGCTGTCTAAGCATTTTTCCTTATTTTCTGGATGGTATCAGCTGGTAACACTCATAGCCAACTGATAGGTGCTTTCACATAGCACATAAGATAAACTGAAAGGATGCAAAGATTTTGTTTATTAACTGTAACTTTCTTCATTAATAAAGCTTAAAGGAAATCAAAATCCATGATTTAGAAACTGCGTATACTTTGTAAGGGAAGGTAGAGTAGCAAAGTCGGAACATCTGAATAAGCCTACAGGTGTGTGGATTAGGAAATCTAGTGAAACAGAGTGAGTATACTGCAATTCAAAAATTATATTGCTTTTCTAGAGTGACAGCACCTGCACCCCTTTTACTCAGGCATGCTATACATTTTTACACACACAGAGGCACACAGACACACACACACACACACACACACACACACACACACACACACACACACACACACACACACAAGCATTTCACACACCATATGTCTGGGGTGTGATTCAGAAATGTACCTAGTTGTAGCCAGGAAATGCCTCAGAGTGACGATAGTTCCAAGAAAGAGTATTCCTGATGTATATTAATTGTAGCTGGGAGCATGATCATATGGTTTTCTTTGATAAATGTATGCCTGCCCGTGTTTTGAGGGATATTCCAATATGGGTGTTAAAGGTCTCCTGGGTTGGCCCTTTTTTCACTATTGTCATCGGCTTGTACAGGACTATTGAACACTTGAGCTGGGAATTTGAATTTGGGGTGTGGGGTGTTGAGGAAGTAGAGGGGAAGGCCAGGCATCTTGGGCAGAATGTTCAGATTTCGGCTCATGTTGGCTTTCTTGGTAGTATTTTGCTTTCTGGCTATGCCAATGCAAATGGGGATTTATTAAGGTAAAAGGGTCTCCTGGGCTATATCACTTCTTGGTAGTCGTAGAAGGTTGTGACAGACTGGGTATTTTCGCGTGCTTTCTTGGGTAAAGGTTTGTCATTGAACTGGATAGCACGTGATGTAACATTTTGGGAGATAGTTGTTTGTTAGGCGGTTATGGTTCAGTACTTGATTTCCACAGTTTGCTGCTGGGTCACAAGCATATGCTTTGGACAAAGGAGAAATTCAGGGTATATATTATCAAGGGCTATAACTTAAGGAGTTGAGGGGAGCAGCTGCTATTAATGAATCTGCTTCTGTACTGGAAATGGCTCATTATTAAAGGCAGAGTAGGACAAGTAAATAGCATCTATGATCATATTGCCTTTCAGTAGGAAATGTAACACAGTGTTACTGCATACATAAATTTAAATTAGAATTGGGAGAGCCATGACCTATGGATTAAATGATATGAGATGCGCACTAGAGGTGTGGGAAAGGGTGGTGTAGATTTAGCTTTTATGCAGTAATGTAATGCAGCAGATCGTGGCACAATTTGGGTATGAGATAACTTACTAGGCTATGTTTTCTGCATACAACCACATTCAGGGCTACTGGTATGAATCACTGAAGATGACAAGCCAGGGAGGTTAATCATACTTCTCAACTGTACAGATTTTCGCAGAATGTATAGATTTATGTCTCCTATTTTAGTCTGTTTTTCAAATTGTTTCTGCGGGCTGTGAGGCACTTTGAGGCTGTGTTGCATGTTGTGGGGGGGGGGCAGATCAAGGACCAGTTCTACCTCACAAACATATCCTTCAACTGTCCCTGATTTTAGGGACGTCTTTTAGCTCTGTCCTTGCTCTCTCTTGAGAGCTGGTGACTGTTGGAGGAAAGGTGGTGAATTACGATTGAAAAATAATGACAATAAGAGTCATAGACTGCTGTTACTTCAGGAAATGTATATTTCATATGTCTGAAGTTAATAGCACTAATATTTTAACTCCCCTTTGGTGTTGGACGTTGTTTACCTTTGTCACAGCCTTGTGCTAAAGACATTTTTCCCTTTCTTTTGCAGGTGGGAAATGCAGCATGGGTATTGGTTAGTGACCTAAAGGAAGCAGACCCTAAAGGTGATTTACACAGCTACAGTGGATGCCCTGGTCGATAGAGTGTTGTGCAATGGGGTTACAGATGGGGAGTGCAGAGTGTGCAGCATTTAGTGGCCTAAAGGAAGTGGATTGATTAAGATGTTTTGGTTGCATGTGTGCTGAGAATTTACAGTTTCTTTCTTTTGCAGTTGGTAAGACCTATATTAGATTTCTGTGCTAGACAAATCTATGGTTACTCATCCACTCATCAAGGTTGCGTTGAAGTGGGCAACAACATATTATGTTTGATGTGTATGGGAAGTCTATTTCAGAGACAGGGCAGTCTCTGGGAGATCTCCTCAGCAGTTGGTGTTTATGTCATATATGAGAGTTAAGCCTTCTGGTACTATGAGAGGAGTTAGACTATGGATAGAGAGCATTGCTATTAGAGCAGGGTCTGAGTTTGCCTTGTAGACATGTCACAGATCACCTCTGAGCAATTTGTATGATACTGAGTAGAGCGATAGTGATTTGAGCCTGTCCACTGCAGGGCCCCTTTTGAGAGCCTTATTATAGCCAAGTTGCTTTATTTACCACAGATGGTAAGGATGTGATTGGATATGAGATCTTTGGTAAGTTTGACTGGGTCATCATCATAGGCTACTGTAACATTAAGACATATTAGTTATAATGGGGTTACTTTGTATAAACAAGAAAGCTAAGAGTATGTGATATCTAGAAGTTTTGCAATTTTCATGACAGCAAGGTGCTTAATTTGTTTTCTTTTGCAGATGGAAGTACAGGATTTCTGGCAGAGATGGTGAAGGACACGGTTTGTATCAGCTGGTGGGCCATAGGAAGTGGATGGGACAGACGATGCCACTGTTGGAGTTTCTGGACATTGGCTTGGAAAGCAGTGAGATTACAGGTAATGACATGATTCCAGGTACTCATTCAGGCGAGTAAGTTTGTATGGTTAAGATTACTGTAGTTTCAGGGATGCTTGAGGCAATTTAGGGGGATGGTACACCAGGTGTTTAGTTAGCAGTAAAGAGAATTTTGGGGTAGAACCTAGGTGGGATGGATTTAACAGCTGAGGTTGGGTTGGTTTTGGAATCATCAGGTAAGGTTTCTGGTAATTTAACATGGTAAGTACGCAGTTAGGCATGTCAGAGTTGGGTGGAATTTGGGGTGCGTTTACCATCATCTGTGCAGGTCAGTGTGTTGGTAGAAGGCCTATGCACTGATCTGGTGATGGGAAGCTGTTATGGTTCATAGGGCATGGTAGCTATTGGTGATGTTACATACTATATTAGGGTTTAGTAGGAGTACCACAGGAACCATTTACTTATACTTGAGGGAATTTGATAGGTAGGGTTGATGGAAGCATTGCAGGTATAAGGGTGCTTTGGGTATATTGTGGGAGTAGGGTTCTTTGTTACGTGGGTAATAGAGGGTTTAAGCAAGGCAGGTTTTGGTGTTGTGCAGAAGTTGGCCAGGTCCTATTTCTTTTAGTTGTGACTAGGGTTTAACTAGGAGGGGCTTTAGCAGGTATGGATTTGGGGGTTGTTTAAGGTTGTGCAGATGTTAGCTGTTTCTAGCCATCAGCACCTTAATCAGGAGCATAGTATTGTGCTATCATGACTTTGGTGGGTTTTCAGTGGTTTGATGGGTTGGCTTGGATTGAGTGGGTAGAGGGGTAGATGTTGAATAATGTCAGAAGGGTTTTCTTTGACTGGGTGCAGATTTGAGTTCAAGGGGTTATAGTTTCTGTGGCATTTGTTATGACTATAGATTGTCATTCCAGAAAGGTTGAGCAATGGTTAGTGGCATGAAGGAAGCAGACTAAAAGGGAATTTATTCTCTGGGAGTTTATGTTCCAGTGGTGCAGTGGGGTCACGGGTAATCCTACTTTATTTAGTTGCATTAAGGTATGCTTCAGTGATGGTATGTCAAAGCGTGGGGTTGATGATGGGGTTCTAATGTACTTTACAGATGATGGGTACACCGAATGATGTTTGGTTTAACCCTTTCCTTTTATGGGAGGTAGTTGGTTGAACAATTTTGGGTAGAAGGGAGGGGGAACAGCCTGGTCAGGCTGGTTGGTGGAGAAGAGGGACAGACTTGCCCTCTTCTGTTCCCCCTCTGGTGTCTGGATGTTCATTTCAAGGATTTGGGGAAGGAAAATGAGCAGCTGGAGAAGTTTGCTGAATAGATAAGCAACCGGAGATAAGGATGCTGCTTATTTGATGGAAGGTAATTCAATGAATGGTGTATAAAGTGAGATGGGACGCTGTTTCATAAATAAAGTAAGCAAGTAGAGGTATGAAGGGGACCGGGACAAATGAGGTTTGGCAACAAACCAAGTTGTCCTGGGACATCTTCAAGAGGGGTTAGATTGATATATTAATGGGAGTTAAGTGGGTGGGGGAGATGAAAGGGTTAAATGGAGGGAGAGGTGATCGGGAGGAAATGAGGTAAGGGTGGGGAGGGGCATAGGGGGTTTAGACAAGTGTAGCATTTTGGCATGAACTTGCTACCCACCCACCCTCCCTTTTTTTTGTTGGTGGGGATTGTGGTTATTTTATCATTCAGGGTAGGTGGAGAAGAGGGACAGGCTTGCCCTCTTCTGTTCCCCCTCTGGTGTCTGGATGTTAATTTCAAGGATTTGTGGGAAGGAAAATGAGCAGCTGGAGGAAGTTTTACTGAATAGGTAAGCAAGCGGAGGTAAAGATGCTGCTTATTTGGTTGGTAGGTAATTCAATGAATGGTGTATGAAGTGAGGTAGGACACTGCTTCATAAGTAAAGTAAGCAAGTAGAGGTATGGATGCTGCTTACTGGGTCAGGATGAGTAAGGTCATGTCATTCTGAATTATTTGGTTGGATGGGTAATTCAATAAATGGGGTATGAAGTGAGTCTTGGATGCTGCTTCATAAGTAAAGTAAGCGAGCAGAGGTATGGACGCTGCTTACTGGGGCAGGATGAGTAGGTATGCTGTCCTGATTAATATTACAAGGATGTTTATGCTGTGTTTAGAATCAACTATACTATGTCCAGTTGTAATTAATAAATTTTGGTGGTAAAAGCTATGTTCTGGAAGTTTTAATAAAGGTCGTCAAGTGTCATTCAGTGTGATGTGTTTATAGAAGGGGACCGGGACAAATGAGGTTTGGCAACTAACCAAGTTGTCCTGGGACATCTTCAAGAGGGGTTAGATTGATATATTAATGGGAGTTAAGTGGGTGGGGGAGATGAAAGGGTTAAATGGAGGGAGAGGTGATTGGGAGAAAATAAGGTAAGGGTGGGGAGGGGCATAGGGGGTTTAGACAAGTGTAGCATTTTGGCATGAACTTGCTACCCACCCACCCTCCTTTTTTTTTGTTGGTGGGGATTGTGGTTATTTTATCAGTCAGGGTAGGTGGAGAAGAGGGACAAGCTTGCCCTCTTCTGTTCCCCCTCTGGTATCTGGATGTTCATTTCAAGGATTTGTGGGAAGGAAAATGAGCAGCTGGAGGAAGTTTTACTGAATAGGTAAGCAAGTAGAAGTATGGACGCTGCTTCATATGAGTAAAGTCATGCCGTCCTGAATTATTTGGTTGGATGGGCAATTCAATAAATGGAATATGAAGTGAGTCTGGGACGCTGCTTCCTAAGTAAAGTAAGCGAGCAGAGGTATGGACGTTGCTTACTGGGGCAGTATGAGTAGGTACGCTGTCCTGATTAACATTACAAGGATGTTTATGCTGTGTTTAGAATCAACTATACTATGTCCAGTTGTAATAAATTTTGGTGATAAAAGCTATGTTCTGGAAGTTTTAATAAAGGCTGTAAATGTCATTCGGTATATGTGTTTATTGAAAGGGACCAGGTCAACCTACATCTGCTCTGCTATTTGATCTCTTTACCAAAATGGCTATGTCTCATTTTTTTAGTACAAGTGCTAGCCGGTAATACTTACATATGTTCTTTTTTCTCTGTAGATTCCCATTGTGACGTTTCATGCATGTTTCTTGAGTTTGAGCTGTGCTAGCATTTGTGTTCCTTTTCCTGGGTAACTTAGTACCTTCTAAATACACATTTAAGTGATGTCATAAAAATATGTTCAGATTCAGACTACGGTAAACTTGATAGACAGTTAACTGGGGTTACTCAAACACAGATCTCAAATGATTGCTCTATACATCATTTTCCACTAGGAAAAATATGTCTGCTTTACAATTAACTCTGTCATAGAAAAGTGCTTTATACTATGAGGAAAGGACACTAGCAGGTAAAATTTAATACGTAGCTGTAATAACCCTAAATCAAGCTTAAAACATTAATGTACTTAAACTAAAATACCAGCACAACCCTCAGCCAGGCTTAACCATCCCAAATGCCTTAATAAAACTCTTAATAGACTAGAATACAGCTTGCAAAGAGCACTAACAAAATTATACAGAAAGTCATTAAATATCTAGATATAACACTAATCACAAATCCTGCAACTTTTCTTATTCTGCACTATCAAACCTTTTGTATTTTGCCAAAATATTTAGAGGGCTGCAATCAGTATTAAATACATGAAATTATAAAGCAGAAGCAGAAAAGATAAGAAAGACAAAGAAGATTAGAAATTCATATAACTTTAATCTACGAAGAGTGACCACCTATACTTAGTTTCAAATGCAGACTACTAAACTAAGTATTGCTAGGTGACACCATCATGGTAGCTATTATATGAATAAATAATATTATAATGAAATAATAGCATTAACAAACAATATGAAACTACATGTACTAAAAGGTCCTATGATAATAAACTGTCAACATTAAAATGCTATGTATAATTTGAACATTTTTTGAGCTGCTGTGTTTTAGCTACATAGTATGTTACAAGGAAGAAAGGTCAAGGGTAATCAAACAAAACTTGCTGATAAGTTGTTATTCTTGAAGCTTTAAACTGTTTAATTTATTGTGCTCAGAGTAAATCCTGAGAACAAACACTCCATCAACAATTAGGCAATTTAATGATTAAGACACACAGGAAGTTAAAGGGGGAATAGTGGAACTGATTAGTATAGTGAGTTTTCTGGGACAGATATGCAGAAAACTTACTTTCCCCATTTTAGATTTTGAATTGTAGACTTCTGGTTCATGTATAGAAAGTGGCAATTTATGTTCATCTCCAATAAACTATAGTGAAGACTGCAGGGAAGATAAACTAGTCTGTTGTATAAGTCACTATTATTATTATTGGCTTGAAAATCAGTTTGGTATATGCTAGAGAGAGAGAGAGCAAAGCCCAGCAAAATCATATAGCTTCATCGTGTAGTCTTTGGATGCCAGTAAGACATAGTTAACTGAATTCTGCACTTTAAACTAATTATAAATTCTGGTTGTAAATAATAGGGTCTATATTAGAACATCGAAGTTTCAAAACTTCAAATGTTCTAATATCAAACCCTATTACACAAAATATGAAAATATCATATCATCCTAGGGAAAGAATTTGGTTGTCCGTTTCTGTTGCTTCGGTATTTTCAGTGCTGTGGTGGAAAGTTACAGGTCGGGTTCAGGTAAGTGTGCGATTGAGTGCGGGTTAGGGTAGTTAGAGTTAGGTTGCGGGTTAGGTATGTGTGCGATTGTGTGGACGTGAAGGTTAGGGCGGGTTAGGTGAGTTAGGGTTAGGGCACGGGTTAGGTATGTGTGTGATTATGTGGACGTGAGGGTTAGGGCGGGTTAGGTGAGTTAGGGTTAGGGCGCGGGTCAGGTAAGTGTGCGATTGTGTGGATGTGAGGGTTAGGGAGGGGTAGGTGAGTTAGGGCGTGGGTCAGGTAAGTGTGCGATAGTGACGGACCTTAAGGTTAGGGTTTGGGTTAAGGTAAGTGGATAGTTAGTGGTGTGTGTATAGTTTAGTGTAGGGTTAGGTATAAGATTTTAGGTGTATGTGTGTGGATTGCGGTTTGTTTGGTGTGCTTGTGTTGTGCGTATGTGTTTTGGAACAACAAATTTTTTCCCTAGGGAAAAAAAATTGCTATTCTGTATGTTTGATGTTTTTAGCTTTCACATAATAGGGTTCAATATTAGAACATTTGAAGTTTTGAAACTTCGATGTTTTAATATAGACCCAAATAATATGCCTTCTTGAGCAACAGGTCTGTTAAAACTGGTTGACATTTTTAACATCCTTTAACTAAACAGACCTGTGTTTGGTAGGTATACTGCTAAAGTGGTAATAGCAGGGTATGTTTTATAGTAAATATAGTTATTATTCTAGACTCCACAAACTATGCACTTAAATATAATACTGTGCTTTTGTAGAACCTTCAGCTCTGTACACTACAACTGAGGCAGGTTTCCTTTTCTCTACAAGAGTTTATTAATGCAGAGAGTAGTGATACTGTTTCCACTACCATTACCTTTTCCTGTTTGATAACCAGGTAGGTGGACTGGTATGAATACCCTTGTTTCAGCCATAACAAAGGCACAGATGTGCAACATAAATAGCGATAGCACAATAATGCATTTATACATAGAAATATGGTCACATATTGATTAGCATATTTTAGAAAATGTGATTATAAAAGTACAAAGAAGAAACAGCAACACAACACAAATGAAATATAAATCATCCATACATAGTGTGCAAAGTTTCAATAAAAGGCTGGGTAAAAGCAGGGTATGTTGCTTTTACTACAGAGGGAAAGAGAAAGTGTATTAATGCACCTGTTTGGTGTGGTTAGCACCTATCGCTCTTTCTATATAGCAGTACTGATTAGGTCAGTTCTATTCTAGGGGTCATGATCTTCATGTTTTAAGTGAAACAACATTTTCTAACTTTTCTGTAGACTTCACAGAAAACTCTGATACAACATTTAAGTAATCTTAATATCATGTAAAGTAGTATAAACAAAATTACTCATCACAGAATCATTATTTGGGCAATAAAGATGAAAATAAGTATTTTTCATTTGATGATGGCTTAGAATCTCAAGTTTCAGTAAGAATGCTCCACTTTGGTCAACAAAAAAGATGGCAACCCTAACAGATGACCATGATGACATTTTCTGTAACTGCAACAGTTTTATAGAAAGTAGTGTTGGAACTACTGATTTGTTCAGATCAAGGATTATAGGTATGATGAATTGTTAGTATGCTGCAATATAACAAATTAAGGGGTAGCAATGCAAATAAGTGGGAACTGTATGAAGTAATTTGTGGTTCAGTTTAAAAAAAATCAACAGAAATTCAAGACTAGATAGTTTATCTTCTTTGTACTGCATTTGTGATGTACTTTTAAGCAAATAAAACAAGCACATTTAGGATAAACAAATACTACTGCCGCAGATTCTTGGAGTGTGCTAGCTTTGACACCTCAGAAAAAGTGTGGGGAGGGTCTATCAGTGTTCGTATCATAGCACTACAAAATGTCAATCCTTGCAAAAGCCTTTGAATTTAATTTTCTTTGGCTGGAGCTGTAAAACTGCTCTGAATGGCTTATAACAGTATTTGAGAGAAATCTATATGATGGTAATTCAGGAATCAAATGCAAGTTTTCTTGCTACAAAATATGTGCAAGATGCCTCTCAAAGAGCTAGGAAGACAGCAATACATTCTTATATCTAACATGACTCAAATAAAGGGGACATGAAATGGATTCTGTGAAGGGGACATGAAAGCATCTAAAACAAGATCATGTTAATAGGTCAGGATCAATTTTTTTAAACAATTAATATCTTAATTAAATGATCATGTATGACATAGGCAATCATACATTTACGTAAATGAAAACAAACCATACGGACATCATTTTAGTTGCAAACATTCTATACCACAAACCATATTGAAATAATTTTAGTTGCAAACATTAAACATCACTTACAATCTGTCTAGTCATTGTCAGTCAGACATTACATAGCTCATTCAAATTCTGCCTTCATTTAAACTTCATTCCTCTTCTGCTTGTATTGTTCCCACAATTCCCATTTTTTCTATGTAATTTGCTCTTACCCATGTCAGGCCCAGTGTTGGACATTTTGTGGAAAAACATATTAACATTTTACAGGCAGCACCCAGAGTGATGCTAATGCATTAAAATGCCCAGAAAATAAAAATACAATGATATAAAAACATACTTTTGAGTTCCAAGATGGAGTTTTCCTTTAAGTTTTTTAATTTAATTGGTCTAAGTACTAGAGCCATTTTGTTGTTTTTATTGACCTCACTAGAGCCTTTGGTCTTGTCATTCATTCATTTCTCCTAGACCATCTCACTGAAATAGGCATTAGTGATGACACACTTCCCTAGTTCAAGAATTATCTCACTAACAGACATTTCTCAGTGAATTTCCATTCATCAACCTCTACATCAGTCCCTCTGAAGAAAGGTGTCTCCTAAAGATCTATTCTGGCACCTCTTCTCTTTTCTTTCTACATTAACAAACTTCTTTTTGACATAACCCATCTTCCTCTCCTGTTTTATGCTGATGACATTGTCCTATTTTGCTGGAGCCACTCTGTTTCATCTCTTGAACTTGAACTTTAACTTCAGGCTAATTTTATGCCCTTATTCACTGGGTCAGTGAAAAACAATTGTTAAATTCCTCTAAAAGAAATTGCGTTTTGGCACTAGGCAAAAGCTCAGCTCTATCTCCATGCCTCTAATACCCTCACTCATCTTAATAACACTATTAAAATATCACTTCAATCAAATACCTAGGGATTTGGTTGGACCCCTTCCTAAATTTCCAACTCCACCTTGACTGCACACAAATCAACTCTCTCCTATTCTGGGTTAATTGGATTTCCCATTTTCTATCCAGATCCTGTAGAAATGCTTTAAGTCAAGGCATCTTACTGGTTCAGGTAGAATATTGTGTACATCTAATTGCTGCATCCTCTAAAAGAAAAGTATCTCTACCATTCAGTCCATCTCACCATTTGCATATTCATCACACTGTCCTCAAGAAATGAACACAACAGCAGAACCATTGAAAAAGCTAACAGGCTACATCTGACACAACATGATAAATGTGTACTTGTTTCTCAAGATGACACCTTCATCCACTACCCTCCAGACTATTTAGAGATGCACCAACATACAACCTTAGACATCTTAGCCATTGATGTCGTCTCTTGCAAAGCCCCTAAACTAGGCTTCACTGCACAAACCATGCTTTCTCAGTCTCTGGTTCCAAACTGTGGGAATCTCTCCCTTATTTTCTTGAAGGTTATTCCTTGTACGCCATTTTGACATCAGAAATAAAAACACATTTCAAGGCACTAGGAAAATGCAACTGCTATCTCTCTCTGGTGATACAACTCATCCTCTTCATATCCTTTCTTCTACATATATTTCTCTGATTGTACTTTTGATTGGAGTTCTTTTACTATTCTGTCTCTAAGTACCATTATGTATATAATGCATGGTATGTACTGATTCTACCTCTAGTCAGATGCTATATATCAGTAATAGTTTCTTGGAATGGAGCTGGATGTGATCTATACAAAAGAGTGAAAGTCATTATGGGGCAGAAACTATTGCTAAGCAGTTTGAAGATGATGGGTAACATTCTTCTCTTTGTTACATGAAGCCAGCTGGCTGCTGGCAAGAAGATGTAAGAGTGCTGTCATAGAAAACAAGAGTTTTGCATAAACTTAGAGATTTGGTATTGCAACATTTCATATCCTTGCAGGCTGGAGATAAAAGCAACCGTCAACAAGGGGATAATATTTTAGGAATAACATAAAGATTCCCTTTCTTGAGCAAAACTGGCCTGTGTCTGTGAGAGCATGATTAATACTTTAGTTCAGTCTAAGCATGGAACCAAGTTTGTACTGTTATTTTTCTTGGTATAATGAAGAGGTGACAGAGAGAGAGAGAGGGGGAAATACTAATCCAGAACCTGGATATTTAAACTGGTAGTGTTGCAGTATAATGTGCAACAACAGAGATAACTGTCCAGGTTATGAAGGGTTGTTTAAGCACACCAAGTATACCTAAAGCATTGCCTTAGTTATGGAGTAATTTGAAATTTGCTACTATTGGGAAAAATACTTTGGATTAACCATCGTCTAGGCAATGGCTAATGATATAGGTTCAGTTCTTAAAACTGCAGTGCAATGAGCACAAACATATATGTTTAAGTGTGGAAGTCCAAAGTTAGTATGTTACTAAAGAAAGTGAAAAAGAGACATCTGAGAGCAGGGTATTGTTGAAGTCCATCAGGCAAGGTATAGGACCCCGACAAAGTAGTTGCAATTTTCATTTTGTAGATCATTCAACGAAATTAGGTCACTGTATTCCTCTGATAACAAAGTAGTTTTTGGAATACTAAATAAGAAGGCGAAGAAGATAAGGCTTCCTGAATGATAAGGGAAGGGAGTATGGAGGGGGTTTGCCCCCACAGAAAATACATTTTCAATTTGTTGCACTAATATGGTTTCAAGCACTACATTTTGCTCAAATAACATTACTATGTGATTGTGCAAATGAATATCCTGTATTTACTCCTCACTATAGTTAAGATTGGAGATTGTGTCAAATGCTTTTGCACAGTCAGTGAGCAATACTCTAATGAAATGACATTCCCCCAGTTCTGCTCTAAGTAGCATTTGTTATGGACTGCAGGGCTGTGGTGGGGTTGTACGAATTTTAAATGCCATGTTATTGATCAGAGTTCAGACTATTGATAAGGGGACTTTTGTGTCATAATGTGGTTTCTGCTTATGGTACAAGATAAAGATGATAACAGTAAGGTAGAACTAAAGTTATAAATGGCATTATTGGGGTCAGATTTAGGTAATAGTATGACAGCAACTATTTTCCAAAGTGAGTGAACTTTGACGGCTGAATGGAAGGGTTTTATCACCTTAGTGAAGAGTTCAGAGGAAAAGCTTAGAAAACTTTGAATATAGGTTCATAGGTGTGTACTAGGCTAATGGCCCTGGAGCCTTTACAAGCCTAGCCCATAGGATTACCCTGGCATCATGCCACCTAACCTTAGTTTCTAGTGCCTCTGTTGAGTAGAGCCACTGGACTGATCCCCAGGGTAAATTTTCTATTTCCCATCCACTCATCAAGATTTCTCTTGAAGAGGGCCAATGAGGTGCTCTGTTTGACATCTATAGGAAGTCTATTCCATAGTGTGGCTAGTCTCTGTGTTATGTACCTGTCCCTCCTGCACATTCTGTTGATTGTGGTAATGAGGTTGAGGTCTCTGGAGCATGTGGTGCAGAGGGATTGGGATTTCTTTAGATGTAGCATTTCTAACAGAGCTGGGTCAGACATGGCTTTATAAGTCAAGCAGAGATCTCCTCGAAGTAGGCGATATAAGACAGAGAATAGTTGGAGTTTTTTGAGTCTGTCCATATAGGACAAGTGTTTAAGGCCTAGAATCCTCTTTTGCGGCCTCTCCAGTTGTTGCAGGTGTCTAGTGAGGTACATTCCAAATGGGGCATTGTACTCAATGATTGGCCTAATGAGGGAAGAGTAGATGGAGACAATGACCTCTTTCTTCCTGGATGCAAAACCCTTAGTAATGAGATGTGCCACATAGAAAGACTTTTTGACCACAGTGGCAGTGTGGTGGTCAAAAGAGAGGTTGCTGTCAACCTGTGTTGCCAAATCTCGTATAACACCTTCTGTGTTCAGTGGACTACCATTGATGTGGTAGTTCATGGGAAATGGGTTTTTCCCAAAGGGGATGACAACACATTTTTTGGCATTGAGCTTAAGGCCATGGTTCTGACCCCAGTTGTTGGTCTCAGTGAGGCCTTTCTGTAGGATGTCAACATCAATTGGGAAGTTAATAATGGCTCCCAACTTGCAATCGTCTGTGAACTTTGTCAGTCAGTTCCTTTGTGTTGGACTGTACTTCTTGAGAAGTAGATACCAAATAGGAGAAGACCCTGGACCAATCCCTGTGGGACTCCACAAGTGACTGGTCAGCAGTCTGACTTGAAGTCAGCTACGTTCACACTGTAGGTTCTATCTGTGAGCCAGTTTGCAACCCACCTATTGATATAGGAGTTGATGTCTAGCTTAGTGGGTTTTTCTATGATTCCTGAGTGGGGAATGGTATCAAAGGCCTTGGCCAGATCAAGGTAGGCTGTATGAACCACCTTGCCTTCATCCACAGCTCTGGTGACTGACTCAAAGAAGTCAACCAAGTTGAGCAGGCATGATCTACCCTTCATAAAACCAAACTGTGTGGGGTCCAGAGTTTGGAGATTCCCTATATCCTTTTTTATTAGGTCCATGGTTCTCCTCTAGAAAAAAAGGAAGTCATTGTTCCTCTCTACTCATCCCTCATCAGACCCATTATAGAGTACAATGCCCCATTTGGCATGTATCTCACAAGACACCTACAACAATTGGAAAGGCTACAGATATACCTCACTAAGAGGATTACTGGCCTCAAACAGATGTCATATGCAGACCGTCTCAAAAAATTCCAGTTCTACTCAATTGCATATCGCCTACTCAGATGCGATTGCTGCCTAACATACAAAGCTATGTCAAACCCAGAGCTGTTGGACATGCTACACTTAAAGAAATCCCAATCTCTCTGAACCGCACACTCCAGGGACCTAAACCTTGTCACCACAATAAACAGAACATGCTAGAAGGATAGATTCCTGTCCCAGAGACTTCCCATACTCTGGAACCAACTACCCATTCATGTCAAGCAAAGCTCCTCATTGGCCCTCTTTAAGAAAAATCTTGATGACTGGATGGGAAATAGAAAATTCATATCGGGGATCACTTCTGCAGCACTGCTTGACAGGGGCACAGGAAAATAATTTTCTTGGGTGGCAAAAGCCAGGGAACCTTTTTGGCTAGACTTATATAGGCCCCAGGGCCGAACCTATGATGATGCATTCCATAGCTTTGCATATCAGACTTGTCAGGCTAATGGGGTGATAGTTCCCAGCATCTGTAGTCACTCATCCTTTGTGGAGAGGGATGACTATAGCAGTGCACCATTTGGTAGGGACAAAGCCTAAGGTGAGGCTGTGATTGAACAGGGCACACAGGTGAGGTGCCAGTTCACTCTGTAGTTCATGTAGAACACAGCCAGGGATATTGTTAGGTCCCATAGAAGCTGTATTCTTGGCCATGGGCAGTGCTGTTTTAACCTGTGCAGCAGTAATACTGGGTGCCTGGCAATCTACTGGTATTGTGATTGGTCCTTGGGGGGAGGATTGGAAAAGTTGTCCCTGAATCTGTCGGCCAGTATATTGGCAATATCTTTTGGCTCTGTATAGGAGGTACCATTGTGCAGTAGCTCAGAGTAAATCTGGGTATTGCAGTGGAAGCTCTTTACATAACTATAGTAGGCCTTGTAGTTGTCTTTACAATCTGCTGCAATTCTGTTTTCATAGCTAGCTTTAGAGGATTTGATGAGCGATCTCAACTTTTTGTTGAGGCTAATAAGGGAGTTTTTCCAGTCTTGGGACTTCACCTTATTCCGCATCAGTTTCCTCCTTCTGTTGTAGAGTTTGTTTATGGCAGGGGACCACCAGATTGGCTTCCTTTTTTTGGAGGAGAGCGTCTTGGTTCTATTGGGTATGGTGAGATCCATGCATTTGTGTACATGTTTGTACAGTGCATTGGTGTATGATTCAGCGGTCATGCAACTATTCTACATTTACATGGGTGCCATGAATTTATCCACCTCTATTCTTAGGAGCCCAAAGTTAGCTTTGGAGAAGTTTTTCATAGTGATTGCCTTTGCAGGGGTGTTGGGGAGGGAGGGATGTGGATTTCCAAAGTGATTAGTTTGTGGTCAGATCTAACTAAGGATGGAGTTGACTATTGGAGTAGAGCAACAGTCGCCTATGTTAGTAATGACCAGGTCAAGGATGTTGCTACCTCTAGTGGAGGTAAGAACAAGCTGGTCCAGGGCATTGGAATTAATGAATTCCAGGAAACTTTGGGCAAGTGTATTGGTACATGAGTAGTTTTCCCAGTTAATGGAAGGGTAGTTGAAGTCGCCAGGTATGAGTGTGTTAGGTTGGACCCTAATATTCTCCAGGGTGCTTAAGAACATGAAGTGAGTGTCTTCGGACATGGTTTGGGACCTATAACAGGCTACGACCTGAATCGCTGTCTTACCCAATGTTAGCTGCACCTAAAGTATCTCTGATGCATTATGTTGAGCTACCAGTCTGGAGGTGTGCGCATCCTTTATGAATATGGAAACATCACCACCTATGGAGCTTCAGTCCAAGTTCTGGGGCCGAAAGGTGTGGAATGAGTTATAGCCTGGTAGTGCAGGGGTGATTTCTGCTGCCTTGAACCAGGTCTCTGTTACAACACAAATGTCGATGTTCTCCATTTTAAGGAGTGCTTCAAGCGAGTGCATTTTGAGATTAAGACTTCTAGCTTTGAGCAGCATGACCCTCAGATTGCATTTGTTTCTAGCTGTACGATGGTAATTTGGTCTTAGGAACATTGCCTAAAAGAGGCACTATAAGGGTGGCAAGAGCCTTGGCCAGTATTCAGAAGCCCAGGGATGAGAGATGCAGGCCATCTCTGGCAAAGCATCGAGGTCTGTCAAAATCATGTCATCCCAGGCAGACAGATACTGGATCCCCTTAGAATGACACCAGAAACTTGGCCAATTGGTAAAATCAATCATTTTCTGCTAGTACTGTGGTTTCATTCTGGGTGATGGTAGGATTCTGCTCAGGGCTAGGGTCGTACCAGCCTGGGCTACATAATCTGAGAGCTCCTCCATGTCTCTTTTCATGTAGTCCAAGGAGGTATGTCTCAGGTCATTCACACCCACATGTACAATGACAGAGTCATATTTGTACCTGTTGTTGAGGGACCTGAGTGCGTGCATTATGTGGCAGATCCTGGCACCTGACAGCCAAACCATTTGACTGTGGGTCCTCAGGACCACTCATAACATGAATAAAGTCCCACTCTTCAGCAAATCTCTTGAACTGCTGGCTTATAAATTGAGTACCATTGTCAGAAGTAACTTTGTGCGGACTACCATGGACTGCAAAATGATGCTTCAACTTAGTAATGACAGGACTGGACACTAGATTAGGAAGTAGGTCAATCTCAAACCAATTTGAATAAAAGTCTAGTGACACCAAATAATGTTGACCATTCCATTCAAAAATGTGAGTAGCTACTGTCGTCCAAGGTAGTCCAGGAATCTGGTTTAGGTGAAGTGGTTCTTTCTGTCCTATACTGCTAAATATTCTGAATGAGAAACCAATTCTCAAGTTGATATGTTCTCTTCTGTCCAGTACTTGGTAATGGAGTATTTGACAAAAACTAATATAATACAGCGTAGATCATTTTCTTCTGATGAATGACACAACTGAAATTCCTAACAGAAATTATACCATTTTCAATCTTGTGTATTTCTCATCGTAGAACATCGACCAAATTATTTAGTCTATATGGTATGAACAGAATTACAAAACCAAAAGAAATATATGTAATAAGTCAGCAATATAATTTTCTAAGACACCAATCAATCTGAGTAAGATAATTTATATATAGCTTTTCATTTGTTTCAGAGTCAGGTAGACATTATAATGTGGCATAAATTGTTGATATGTAACTTTAGAATATGATACATTTCTTTTCAGTTTCATTTTTATTTACTTGTAGTTGCAGCTGGCTTAGTAACACTGCTTCATTGTGGGTATCCATCTCTCTTTTGGTCATTGTCATCAGTTTTTCACTCTGTCTGAGTGCTTTTGATGTTCAGAACAAGGAGAAACACACTGAGTTTTCATCTTCCCTCTGAGCACAAGCATTATAGCCTACATTATCTGGATAATTTTGGAGATAAGGATGAGAAGCAAGCTTTTGCTTTTCTTCTTTTACTTTGTTGTTTGCCTCATGGAAGTAAACTTTTATTAGATCCACAGATCCTTTATGAAGTGTTCTCTTTATCTTGTAATTAGTTTCCAAATTTTAAACTTTTATGCTCAGTTCAAGAACAGTAACATTCTGATCTTGAACCCCCTACAACAACTATTTGTTTTTTTTGGATCATATTTACACTGTGTGTTTTCAACTGTCATTTAAGTGATATACTGACTGACTGCATTTACCTCAGTTTAGGATTCATTCCATGCACTTAACAGAAAACTGGATTTTGCTTGCTTCCAGGCTCCATTTCATTTACTCCTGTGTCAAAAACTAGGCCAAAATATTTTCAGTTTAAAGCTGCTGCTTCAATTAAAACAAAAAAGTTTTACCTACAGTCTTAATTATAAGACAGCTACAAAATAAATGTGTCTGCAATTAAATGATAGGTAAAAGAACAACATAGTAAAAGCCATTTTGTTTTGCTAAAAGATGTAATAAAGCATTGTAAAAATATAAACCATGTCCTGTTGTTTTTATAATTTTAGTTTAGCAGTTACCAGTTTGTTACTGTGGTAAAATGTCTGCACTTCCTACAGACATTTACTCATCTGTTTACATTCTTTTATGCATTTATTCACAGTCATCTGACAATTGCTCTAAACAAAAACACTCCCACACATGCACAATCAATCAGATACTTAGTCTTTCATTCATAAAACACATTCATTCACACACACACATCCTTCCACTCATTCATACACACTCAGAATACCATCATCACTTTGCAAGAAACGTTCTGTTGTAGCTGGGGAGTGATGGATACGCAACCTGGGGAGTGAGGGATAACCAAAGGAGGAAATGAAGACGGGTGGAAAATAGTTTGAGAGCATATTTGATGTTTTGTGAACGGTATTATTTTGTGAAACTCTATATTTGTAACTTTACAATAATCAGATTACCGAAACTGTGAATATCTATATGGAAGTCAATTCACATGTGAGTACTCAAGATGTGACATGTTGGGGCAGCTGTGGAAAAATAGAGAAAAAATGGAGGGTGTTTGAATGCATTGGGTAGATTAATACATTTATAGGTTTCTAATGCTCCTTTGTATAAAACCAACTGAATTACCCAATCTAATGTAATATGGGATTTGAAACCATGGCTATAGAGCAACCCCAGCTTTAATTATGAGCTATTTGCTTTGATTGTAGCTTTAACATGAAGACAGTTTCAATATGAGAATCACCTCAACATGACAACAGCTGTTATTCTGGTTTTGTTTTAGAGCACTCTTTACCAATGAGACACTACCTTTTTACTTGTTTAATCTGTCCTGCCATGTATAACAGACTTTCCTTCCAGAGCTGGAACCTTGTTTTTGCCTTCATGTCTTCCATGAAAATCATCAACGTTCTAGTTGCTTTAGTAACTTTAGCTAGAATCTTTGGTCTCTCAGTTTCTTTAGGCATTGTTACATGCACTTTCTTCATATTAAGTTTGCTCACTGTGTCATTAGTTCTGGCTTTCAGCACTCATTTATCTTTTGTAAATAATATTTCAGCTAGGATAAGTAATCCAAAAAATTCTGTGCAAGTCCACCATGTGTAACAAGAAGCAAACAGTAAAAACGTATGCTAACCAAGAACCAAACACCGAAAATACATTACTGTTCTGTTACTTTACTGACCTTTATTATACTTCTAGTTGAGAGTAATATAACAGTGCCTAAGCAGACAGCTTTCTCTGTAGATGTGTGTGTGTGTTCTCATTTGTAATTGTTCCTGATGTGTGTTTAATATTGCAAAAATCAATGTGTGTAATTCTTATTCTGTCAATGTATATAATTCTTGCAAATGGTATTGCTTTGATTGTTCTTGTAATATGGCGGCCCATGGCTTAGGTAATGCCCGAAAAGGGTCTTTGGACTGATGTACTTATCTACTTTATTAAATAAGTAACTATATAAGTAAGTATTCAGCATCAGATAGTGTGTGCATGAGGCTGTTGGTAGACTGACTCTTTCTGGCTTTACTACTCAATCTCTATCGGAAGGAGTTTCATATCAAGATTTAATTTAGTTAGCTTGTTTCTAAGTGCGAAACATACATTCATTATGGGGGAAAATCATACATTCATCATTCTAGACAACACCATCACATGTGTACCCTATCTCAGAATGGACGAATGGATTATTTTTTCACTTATGGCACTGTATGGGTATAAATTAAAACATTGCAACATGAGAACATCACAACTGAAAACTATGAGCCGGTACAATCAAACTGACATAACTTTAAATAGTGGGTGTCAATGGGATTTGGCCCTTTCACCACAGTAGTGCAATCTTGGAGTTCGTATATATAATTAGCAGGGGGTGGGGGGTGGTACAGAGAGACTTGCCCGCTGTTGCCCACTGCAGAAGGATATTTTTCTTGTTTTTATGTTTATGTTGTTATTCTGATTTGATTTTCCTAGCTTGATGCTTTCAGTTATGATGCTCTCAGTTTACAGTGTTTTAACTCTGAATATATATACAATCTTTTTATGCCTGCTCCATTGTTCAGAATTGCAAATAGTGTGTACTTGAAAGTGAAAGTATGGCCTTGGTTTGTCTCTTCTGCACCTCATACCAACAACATCCAATATTCACTTTTTTTCTCTACTCTGCCTCATGAAGATTATATTAGCAAAATTAGACTACTAGAAACAACAAATATCAAAAGAGTGAAATCAAAACCCAAAGGCACAAATCACTGACAACAGAAATTCTGAAAATGCTACCTAAGCTCTATTTAATACTAAATCACAAAAATGTGTTTTTTGCTTCCAGATGAGAGGCATTACTGTAAGTGTTCACTAACAAATGCATTACCAGTTATTCCCTACATGTTGTCATATTTAGAGTCTTCAAAGACATACTGACTCCATAATCCAGAACTAAAGACACCTTACTAAAAGTGTTCATCTCAAGATTGTATATCTGGGTTTTTACAGTTCTTAAAGCAAAATAATATTTATAGTCTCACTTTCAAGGATCATCAGGACTGCACTTACATGTATAGTCTTGATAAAAAGCAACACCAGTTTGTCTTTATGATAACATTCCTTCTTTCATATGACTTTCATAGTTGGTTGTAGACTCCACTGGTCATTCCAGCATAGTAATTCATAATGCATGTCCTTCCTCATTATATTCTATGGTATGGGAAGTTGGCACTCTTCACCAATCAGATGCCATATCCCATATTGAACGCAGATATTTTTTTCTGTCTGTTTTTTTTTTTTTTTTGCCTTGAAATGCTCTTTCATGCTTCTTGATAATGAGTTCATCAGCTCAGTCCCCTCCCCCCTTCACCATCTTTATTGCATCATTAATAAGCCTGTTGGAACAGCTTCATGTTGTTTTAAAGAACACATAAATGGCTTGTGGTATTGTCATTTTCCCCAACTACTGTTTTGTCACACCCATATTAGTTATTATAGATCTCAACTATAATTTCTGGCAAGTTTGAAAGTTTTAGAAGGAAAGGTGATAGCTATTCCAAAGAGAGGTCTGTTGACTGACTGATTGCTTCCTGAGAATATATTTGCTGTGTACCCTGATTTGGTTGTTGCTGTCTAGCAATAACTGTTCCAAGATAATCTCTCTTAGAAAGACACTTTTTTACAGTAAATGTTTGCATATTACCTGTAAAATTGTGCTTTTATGAAAAGGATGTGATGTTTCTAATTCTAAACAAAAAGAAAACACAAGTTAAATTGAACATTGTGCATCTTAATTCATTAAAATGTTCACTTACTGAAATGTGTTCTATATATGCAGCAAGAGAATTTATATACTTTATGGCACACTGGTCTTTGATAAATAAAACATAATTAACATAATAAAACTGTTTTAGGATAAAAAATTTCATTGGAACGGGTGTCTATCTGACTTGCGTCTGTAACATATTCTGTGTTTTAACAAAATATTCTAGGTTTCCACAATCCTAGAGGTTTTGCTGGAAAGAAGCTAAAGTAGGAGTTTGTATTCAGTGCTTACATATATGATGATGGTAAAAGAACATTTAAGACACAATGCTGCATGTCGCAGCTGTCATTCCACTTCATCCAAAGACCAGCCACAGAGGTCAGAGATAATTTGTCCGTCACTGTGGTGATGCATTCAACTCAGGCTTTTTATTCATACACTCACATGTAGCAATTAGCCTTGTATTTGCCTCACTGCACATTACTATAAGTAAAACACAAAATGAGATAAATGTTTTAACTGGCTAAAGACAATTATCACCTCTGTGCTGCATCTATAGCAACACCATTCATGTAGCATTATAACAAATGTTGTTCTTGTGCTATTAAATTAGATGAAACTGAATCCTGGTATAGAATTAGCTAAAATGAGAGCCAGAAACTCTTGTAAGTAGTGATTGTTTTTAGTTAGCACAATAATCTGGAAATTAGACTCCCACACCTATTCTGTTTATTTGTATTCAGAGGTCAGCAAGCAGATGAGGGCAAATTTTATTTTGCTATTTGCATTTCTAAAGGAATACTCCAGTTGGTTTAGGGCTACCTGCTAGAACAAGATATTTACAAGTGAAAAGATTATTTTCCAGATTTGAAAATGATCAGATTATGCTACTTCGCAGCTAAATGGTTTAAGGAGAGCACAGATACATTCTAGCAGAGCTAACTGTCTTAGGTGACAGAAAGTTTGTAAGTGAGCTTTGATTGTCATCTGAGTATTCTTTCTACTTATCATCTATCATCAGGAACAATTATTACTACTTTACAGATGTTTTTAATCACTTGAAATACATTAACATTTGCCTTTATGCTTTTAGCTGCTAATGTAAAAGCTTTTTTTTTGTATATATTCAACATCACAACCATTTGCTTGGAAGGGCTTTATATGTATCGTATAAAGCTTACAAAAATCTGAATGTGCAGTGTGAGTTATAATCTTTATTTAAGTTTGCCTCAGTTAGCTGTCATTTGGTTTGTTATGTAGATAAAGCAGCACAGAGGGACTCTTTTGACTTGCAAATCTTTAAGGAGATTGATTACTGCTGAATTTTGATCTGTTGTAGACATCTGTTACAAAACTACATTGACTTTTTATATATTTCATATTAAAAGTTTTAAAATACATACATCAGCAATTACTGCTGATATTGCATTTCATAAAGTGTTAGTAATCATCCAAAGTCCTAAACTATTACATTTTTATGATCAGATATATGCATAAACTTCTGGCAATGCATCTTTCACAGGGGACAACCTGTGACTGTTGGATCACACACACACACACACACACACACACACACACACACACACACACACACACACACACACACACACACACACACACCACACACACACACACTGGATTGTGTACATGACATTTAAAGAGATTTGTGCACAAGAAAACACAATAATTGGTGCATTAGTTGCTTCTAGTGGAATACCGAAGCATCACATGGTGTCTAGTGCAGTTCAGCAGCTGCGTGCAGTCAACCTTGTGCTACAAGGGCAATGATGACCAGTGATCAAAGTATAATAATTACAGGAATGGAGCCACATAATATGTCAAGTAATTGTGCCTGGAAGTATCCACATGGCCAGTACCTCAAGTAAGAAATAATGGACACTGGACAAGAGATCATTGTGTAGGTTATAAACAGCACACCACCTGCGGAATACATTTTTAAGATAAAATGACAGAAATCACAAGCCAAACAACAATGGTATCTTCAGTGGAAGAATATGAGTAGTGAGCCAGTATTTGACCAGATGTCTATGTTTGCAATGAGAGGCCATATGCCTACTGATGCAAAAGCAGAAAGACTACCCCGCCCTTATACTTACTAAGGACAGAAGGTATAGCTGTCAACAGCATGTGTAGTAGCCATGTGATTATAGTGACAATACATGATGGACTTTATGTGGCAGCTGTGTCATACAGTAGACAGTGTCCATGACACCACTCAGAATATATAAAGAACAAGTACAGTAGAATGGTTTGCAAACTGTTTACATGTGCAGCAAGCAAAAGCTGAGAAAACAACCATTGGCCAATGGACTACTGTTCTCTGCATGTTACACATGTAATGGAAAAGAACAGCATGACAACAGAGGATGTATGCAGCTGTGTCATGGCACTACATCTAGTACAGCAGTGAAATAAGCAGCTGAATGTGGCACATGCAACATGCTCAAGAATAATAACACATCACCACAGCAAAGGATCTTTATAGTGAGAGAAGGTAAATACTTGGGTGGTAGAAAGATACTAAAGATGCTGATATAGTTAAGCTTAGTTAATGGTTGTTAATTAAGATGTTCCTGTCCTCTTGGTATGGACATTGTTGTCATTGTTTATTATGCATAGTTTAGATAGGGATCTCTAGAAGCAACATCCGATCCTTTGTGTCTCCTATCCTATCTAAGCAAGGTATAACATTGTCAAATTACTTTTAATGTTTTGAATGTTTTTTTTTAAGTTTATAATGTTGTGCTTTAGTTAAGTTTTTGTAATAAAAAACATGTCTGGAGGTCTGTAAAGAAACAATATATCTCCCTTAGTTGAGATACCAAATACTGTGACACTAATATTTAAAGTAAACAAAATCATCTTCTTAACAAATAGCTGAACAAAATGGCAGAAGGAAAGTCCTTGCACTCACAATCTAGGGCTTTGCCCTCAAACCCTAATCTCTGTATACACCACATCTGTGGTTGGGAAAACTTAAAGAAAATGGAAAATATGTAAAATAAAAAGGACACTTACCCTGTCCCTTTTGTCAGATTCATGAGAACTCACAACAAAGGACAGCACTTGCGACAAGTAAGTTATGACTTTCTAAGGCATCAGCAATATGTAAATGCGGTTTTAGGAATGCAGTGTTTCAGGATTTGGCAGCAAGAACTATAACAAACAGTGGTGTGCCCATGTCAGAGTTGTTCTGCCCAGCGAAAGCCCAAAACTATTCAAATTTATTGCATATACTTTGATGCTGAGATGCATGATTTTAAGGGAAATTGTGTTAGTCCATGGTAGTTGCTGGAGTGATGTGAGACTATAACTGGAGTTGTTTAAATGATTATGGTTATTGTTAGATAAGATGGTATGTTGGTATGGGGAGCTAGGCCCAAGATTTGGATCAATGTCTTTTGTGAAGTATAGAAGCTGGTATATTTATAGCACATAAGAAGCTACTAAACATATTTTTCACTTGTATGCCTTTGGATGCTTAAAATTATATTTTAACAGGAATAGCGCAAGTATTACTGTGGAGAATTTTGCTGGCATTGTCTTGTAATATTTGGGACATTCAATAATATTTATAGTACATACTAATGATGAATAATTTTATTCCTGCCTCAGTTGTATTATAGCAGTCAGTTTTGCATAAGAAGGCATGTGTTGCTTATTATTTGAGTTTCAGAAAGCTGATTATATTATGTTTGGAACATATGAGTGCAAAAATAGTAGAAATAAAATTATCTAGTCATGTTCACTGTTGATATATATAGAATTAGTGGTTAATATAATTAATAAATAATGTCTGTTACAAAATAGCTGCTACAGATCTTAATGAACAGTGTTTCATGTGCTACAGATCTTAATGAACAGTGTTTCATGTGCTACAGATCTTAATGAACAGTGTTGCATGTGTATTATGTGTGTTTTTAGGCAGGGAAGGCAATGAAATATAGTATTTATATGGGAAAGGAATGGAAATGAAAATGATACAGGATTAGTAATATTTTACACTATAAGGATATTCTAATATATTGCACTGTGCTGTTCACTGTTACACTACACTGTTTCTTAGCACCTTGTGTTCTGTGTCCCATGTCTGTCTTATCTATGGCACCAATGCCTGTGTTATTGCTATGTTTAGACACATTGCTCTGTGTTTTAGACATTTTCCTGTGCTATGGAATGTCATACAGTACTCTGCTACATACTATATTGTTTTGTGTTGTGTACTGTTTTTAATATACAGTGTTATACATTGTCTTGTAGTATATCTCTAAAGCTTACTCTGTTTCATATTATCTTACCTTCTTTTGTCAAGTCCATTTTTATGTCTGCCTTGTTATGGCAGCTGTGCCAATATTTGAAGTCATTTTTCACATCCTCTACTGTGCTGCATAGTATCTTATATTCTGTTCAAGCATGGCAGAACTGTGGCATCCATGCTTGCATCATTGTGACTTTGTAGGACATATTATATTCTGTCTGCCTGAACAATTACTTAACTTGCTCCTAGTATAATTTTGTCAAATCTGCATTGTTGTCGTAATTCTCTCTGCATACATAATTAAGTCAGTCCTATAATACTTCATTGTTGTTACCTTTCATAGTCTTAAGGTACAGCATTAAAATATACATCTACTTAATTCTTGCTTCCACTTTCCAGATCTCGGCTGTCATGGGACCACACTGTGCCCTTGCCACATCTGTTTCCAGCCTACTAACACTAGGCATTCTGAGACAATGTGGCAACTGCCACATCTTCCCTGAAAACCTGTTACTGTTACCTAACACAGAATTCATTTTTGAAAAGCGCGTGTGTTTACTAAAAATGGCAGGAAACCTCCCACATGTCACAATTGTCAGTAAACAGCAACATCCAGCTCACTGCAATCCAACTGTAACACAAAGCTCAGACACGCTGAGATATTGAAGAAACTCCTTTCAAGTCTATAAGGTAGTCCACTAGCAGACAAAGACCTTAACCAGTAGCTCATACCTCTGCAACGATGCATACCTGTATTTCTTATGTCATCCCCAAACTAGGGTCGCTTTAACTGCACTCCTAATCCTTTATGAATACCAGAGCATGTGACCAGCCATGACAGTATCCTAGTAATAGGTAGCTCAATTGTCAGACATACTGACTTTCAACTCACCAAACTGAGCATGTACAGAGTGACAGTTGCCTTTTAGGTGGTAGGACATGTGATATCATTAGGGCCCTGAGGTCCTTTAACCCCAAGTCCACTTATGGCTCAGTTCATTGCCCATGTTGGGGTAAATGATCTTAGAAAACTGTAGGAGATGAAAAAAGACACAGAGAGCTCTAAATATATATCTGTGGTGAAAAAGGGGCTAGCCTTGAGCAATATCTTGCCATTCCCACAAATTATTCCACAACACAAATGAAAAATCATTATCTTTAACAATTCATTCTGTAACTGGTGTAATTCAAGGGGGATCTAATGTGTGAAGATGGCAGTAGAAGTTTGAATGACCTGCCTACTTTGCTAAGGATGTTCTGGATTTCTAAGGTATTTTATACTTTCCTTCCTCTTTAATGCTTTTTTTAAGGCAGAGTCTGCCTCTTAGACCTTCCAGCTTAGCAAATATGGATCATGCCAATATCATCTCGCAACTATTCAGTGCAAGATAGCTAAACTAGAACATGCCAAGTCCTGAGGCTGTTGTAACCTTGGCGAGTCAACATATCTCTGCAATTACCAAAACTGCCAATATAGTGATAACACTCCCTTCCTATCAGGGTGTAGCACTTATCATTTGTTCAGATCGTCTAGTTAGGTGGTTGTGACATTCAGTAATAACCTGGAACTGATAAACATTTTAGACGATAAATCAAATTATCTCATCACTGCCAGCTACAGATCTCTGTGTCCTCCAGCTGATCATAACACTAACGTCAATTAACTTAAGTCCTTAACTACTGATCCCAATATAATCATTCTGGGTCATTTCAGCTGTATATTTATAAACTGGAAAAATACACTATCCTCCTTTAGACAGGAGCTGAATAAATGGATGAGAAGTCATAAATTCACCCCTGGCCTGACTGGCCTAACCCTCCTTGCAAAAGGAGGCACGGTTTATGCTGGGCGCTGTCAAGGCACAAATGACTACCATGCTCAACTACCTTGTACATCTTATGTTCCTATACACCAGTGACAACAAATATGCTCATTGGTTCTTTAATATTATCATTGTCAATCCCCTTCAGCAAATATTAACGTTGCCTACTAGAGGTCCACATATCTTTAATTTGTTATTATTATTATAACATTTGCTTGTTCCACCACCATGTGTCCCACTCCATGATTAATCAGACCACCAGGCCATTGTATTTTCTCTACTAGCCCAATTCAAAATTCCATCCAACCATACAATATTCAGATTACTCTACAACTACCCTCCTAGCTCTCTCAAATGACCTAAGAATATATAATAGTATCTGTGATACTGTAACAAAGACACCATTTTGTATCACTGATTTTTGCTTCCATCTAAAAGTCCTGCATCAAAGCATGTGTCCTCTGTGGTGCAGTCTCAGCATCAAAAACATTTTATAATAAAAAGAAAAACACACTAAGTGGCAATCTCAAATCACCCCATTCTACTACTTATCTCAAACACACCTACAAAGAAGTGAGGTGTAAGATCAAAAGTTGCAAAGCCAAGTTTGAACTGAATATTGCCATCACTTTCAGAGATAATCACAGGCCTTCATTAACTATGCTAAGAAACTCAGATGTAATGTGCAATATTCAATTTTGCACATTACTGATCTGAAATGCTGCCACCTTCTCCAACCCAAAAGACTCCATCCCCTCCTTGCCCACACTATGATTACTTCTGACTTTGGCCTACTCTTTCTCTCCAAAACTTACAGCACTAGCTCAATGTGGCTGTAAAACATACCAGACTATATCCTAATCAGCACTAAATATACCCTCATTGTCTCTTTGTAAATCTTTTCAGTCTCAGCCACTCTACTGGATAAGTGCCTACAGCCTGGAGGATAACCAAACCAGTACCCCACCACAGAGATGGTCCTACCACTGACCCTAGAAGCTATAGATCAATAAGCTTCCCCAGTATTATTTGTAAAGTCATGGAACATTTTATAACAGATCATATAAACAAAGATATTAGCAGCCTGTAAGTACTTGACCTGAATCAGTTCAGCTTTGTGAAGGCTAGGTCCTATCTACTAAATCTTGCTGACTTATTTGAGAAGGTAATCAAAACATTTGATGTCAGCAAATATCTATACACTGTTTATTTGTTATAGCTAAGGCCTTTGATGCTATCCCACACATTGGCATAATGGATAAGTATTCCATCTTGAATGCTGACCACTATGTAACCCACTAGATAGCTAACTGGATCACAGGCAGAACCCATATTGTGAGGATAAGTGGCACACTCTACTCAAAAAGGCTTGTCAGCAGCGAGGCCCCACACAGATCCAAACTGGGTCCTCTATTCTTTGGTATATACTTGTCTGATATTCAAGCTGATGCCAGTGGTCTGTGGCTGACATGGTTTGCTGATGACCACAAACTTGGTTCTGTCATTAACTCTACAACTAATACCTATATTCTGCAAGAGGGTTTAGATCATACTAATATCTGGTGCTGTGATCATGGTCTGCAGATAAATTCAGTAAAGCAGTTCAGTGCTGTTTGGGAAAAAGCTACACCCCTGCACCTACCACATAAATTATACTTCTCTCAGAGCTGATAAAATTATTAGAGACCCAGCCAGTTTGTGGACAGTGAACTCTTAACAACCATGTGACAAGTATGTCAGGAACCCTTCTATGTAGCCCAACTAATTGCCAGGGGTATATCCTTCCATTCCAATGAAGTGAATTTCTCCCTTTATTCTTTCCCAATGTTGCCCATAATAGAATACACTGCTGTCTTTGATTTGTACCTATCTAATCAACATGAGAAAGTACACTCGGCTTTTCTCATAGAGGCTTTTGCATGTTGATCCTGCTTGGCCTACAGTGCTATGAAAGATTCAGTCTTGTTCAAACGTCTTCCTATTAAATTTGGAAATACTAAAAATATAGATTCCAAAGAGCAAAATCAATACAGAATATTAGCAGAATCTGTCAAAGGGATAAATACTCCCCCCAAAGGATCTCCTGCCTATGGAATAAGCTCCAAAAACATGTCAAGCTAAATAGCTCCCTAATCCACTTTAAAACCCAGCCAAATACTTTTCATCAACATCACCACTGTATTGATTGGTGGCTGTGTAATTAACAGTATCATTGATGCTAAGGCATAAGGAAAATGAAGCCAGGGGAAAGCAACAAGCTTAGGTGAGGTCACAGCCGATATGATAAAAATGCTGGGTGAGTTAGGGGAGAAAATGGCTCCTGAGAGTACTCAGAACAGTATAGAGAGAAAGGTGTATCGCAGAGGACTGGAGAATAAGCATTCTAGTGCAAGTGTACAAGAACAAAGGGGACTTTCACAACTGTGGGTAGTCCAGAGATATCAAACTCTTGTTACAGTGCATGAAACTGCTGGAATGGGTGATTGACAAATGACCATACAGAGTAGTAGAAAGTAAGATGGGAGTAAAGGAGTTCAAGATGCAACACAACTGTCCCAATGATTGCAGTGAGACAGATAGTGGAGAAGAAGTTGGAAACAGTCCAACTGGGCATTCCTGGACTTAAAGTAAGCATATAACAAGGTCCTGGGAAATCTGGTTTGGGCAGCCCTGCAGTGGTTCAAAGTCCTGGAAACATTCATAGAAAAAGTGCAGGTTGTGTACAAGGACAAGTACAGTGTTTTGACTCACAGAGGGATTCTCAGAGGGAATCAGTGATTATCAGAGTTCATCTCTGAGCCCACCGTTGTTCATACTGGTAATGGACTAGAAACAGGTCAAAAGGGATAGAGCAACAAAGCTATTCTTTGCACATGATGTGCCATTACAAGCAGACATTGAACAGGAGGACCAGTAATTGAAAGGGGAATGGAGTGCAATACAGAAAATGGTTCGGATGAAACTATTCAGACATGAGAGTTATCATGGCAGTAAATGGGGGAAATCAAAAAAGCAGAAAACTGACATTAAAGGGAAAACAATGGAAAAGGCTAATAGATTTAAATGTCTAGCTGAGGGGTTGAGGAGAAGGACCATATGAATGAGGACATGAAAGCTAGAATCAGAGGTGCTGCAGCCAACTAGCACAGAGTGCCAGAGATGGTGTGTGACAGGGGAATGCTAAAGAAGCTGAAAGTTAAGGTGTACAAACAGTGGTGTGATGAGTACTTTTGTATGGTACAGAAACCTGGGCAGTGAAGACAAGCTTTGAGGAAGCTAGAGGTTATGAAGAGGAAGTGCCTGAGATGGATGGCAGGATGCACATTATGAGACAATTAAAGACATGATGTTGTCAAAGCAGAAGCCAAAATAACCCCATTTGCAGAGAAGGTCAAACAGAGCAGATGATGGCTACTTAGAAGACAATAGTAGAAGGGAGCCACGGTGGTGCAGCAGTTAGCGTTGCCACCTCACAGCAAGAGGTTCTCTGATTCTATTCCTGCCTGGGGTGTCTTCTGTGCAGAGTCTGCATGTCCTCCCTGTGGTCGTGTGGGTTTCCTCCGGGTGCTCCAGTTTCCTCCCACACCCTAAAGACATGCTGTAGGTGGATTGGACACTCTAAATTGGCCCTAGGTGTGAGTGTGTGTGTGTACCTTCTGTGGAAGGTTGGGCGTCGGGCTGGCAACTCGACACCATAAAACTCCACTGCCAATCATGAGCGGACAGGTGATCCACTGTGGCGGCCCCTAACCGAGAAAAGCCGGAAGGAGAAGAAGAAGAAGGCAATAGTAGGCACAACTAATTCCTTGTTTTCTGTTGCCCTGTCTTGTTTGTTATAAAGACTTTGTCTTCTTGAGCGGGATGCTGGTACTATACTTATCAGCTGGTGTTATTCAGAGGTAATGAAGGGATACATTTAAGAATCAGTGCAATTCTGAACAACACAGTGTATCAAAAGTGCAAGCACATATCTAACATATCTGCTTTGAGCAGCATTAGCCAAATATTCTAGACTGGTAAAGTTTATATGTGTTTATTTATTGACATATGATTATCGGGAAAGTCTGACTGGGTAGGAGCCCATTTTCAGAAGAGACTCCGGGGGGGAAGGTCCAAAGTATTACAAAACATTTTAAGAATAATAATTTTACTGTCTTTAAACATAATACAAAAAGCAAATACAGTTTAAGTAATATACCAAATTAGATGTAATATGAAAGCATTGATTAAGAACAGATACAAGTTATATGACAGTGATTTAATAGTTAGAGAACTTTTGGTCAGTTTATAGAGAAAATAAAGGTAACTTAGTGTAATACAAAGAGGAATTGCAATACAAAGTGAGGGAAAAGCAGGCCTATGGTATATAGTATCATAGGAGGTTACTAGGCTATTGGCCATGAGGCCCTTTCAAGCCTAGCCAAGAATTTATGCCATGTTTCCAAATTCAGAACCTAGTCCTCTGTCAAGCAGGGACACAGGTGGGATCCCAGAGGTAAGTTTTCTATTTCCTATCCAATCATCCAGGTTATGCTTACACAAGGACAGAGAGGTACTCTGCTTCACATGAAGAGGGAGTTTATTCTACAGATGGGGAGTGTTTGGGACACTAATCTGTCACGCCAGCAGGTTCTATTAATGTTGCAGGCTAGGTTTAGGTCCCGAGTGCGCATTACACATGTGGTGTTTGATTTGCAGATATGCAGCATTTCCAATATGGCAGGGTCCAAGATGACCCTAAAAGCCAGACAGAGGTCCCCTCTGAGCAGTCTATACAATACCGAGTAAAGTGAGAAAGGACTTCAGCCTATCCACATAGGATAGGTGTTAGAGACCCTGGATTCCACTAGTCAGGAACCTCTACGGTCCTCCCAGCTGCCACAAGTGCCTAGTGAGGTACATACCAAAGCGGGCATTGTACTCAATTATTGGCCTGATTAGGGTAGAGTACAGTGAGGTAGTGACCTCTTTTTTCCTGGATGCAATGCCTTTATTTATGAGATGAATCATATAGTATGCCCTACGCACTACTGAGGCTACATGCTGATCAAATGCTAGATTGCTATCTACTTTGGTGCGCAGATCCCTTGCTACTGATTCTGTGTTTAGGATGTTGTTGTTGATGTGGTACTTTTCAGGAACCTCATTCCTGCCAAAGGGGACTACAATACATTTTTTTGGCATTGAGTAGAGGCCATGTTTTATGCACCAGTCATTTGTTTGAGAGAGACTCTCTTGGAGAATATTAACATCATTTGGGGTGTTTTTGACCACCCCCAGTTTGCAGTCATCTGCAAATCTGGTCAGCCATAGACCCCTTGGTTTTTGCCTGGACAATGGAAAAATATATTCCAAAAAGCAGAGGCCCTAAGACCAAGCCCTGAGGGACACTGCTAGTTACAGGTCTACTGTTTGAGATGGAATCTCCTATTTTAACTGTGTGGGTTCTGTCAGTGAGACAGCTGGCAACCCATCTAATGATGTATGGGTTGATGCCTAGCTGGGTGAGCTTATCTACTAAACCTGAGTGAGGAACGGTGTCAAAAGCCTTGGCCAAGTCAAAGTATGCAGTGTGCACCTCTTTTCCCTCATCCAGGGTCTTGCTGACTGCCTCGAAAAAGTCTACCAAGTTTAGCAGGTATGATCTCCCTTTGACAAATCCATACTGAGTAGGGTCAAGTTCTTGAAGGCTGCCAATGTCCTGGTTTATGAGATCCATGATTATGCATTCCATGGCCTTGCATATCAGGCTAATTAGGCTATGTCTGTGGTTGCACCACCTTTGTGCAATGGAATGGTGGTAGCTGTCCTCTGTTTGGTAGGTATGTATCCAGTACTTAAGCTGTGTTTGAAAAGGGTACCTAAAGGTGTTGCAAGTTCCTACTTGAGGTGATGTAAGATGCAGCCTGGGATGTTGTCTGGTCCCATGGAGGCTGTATCTTTTGCCTATGAAAGGGCATTTAGGATCTGCTTGTTGGAGATACTTGGTGGGAACCGGTGTTGAGGAGCTCCTGATTAACTGTTGGGGGGGACCATGGGGTAGAAGTTTTCGCTAAACCTGTCTGCAAGTAGGTTTGCTATATCCTTGGAGTTAGTATGTGTAGTGCCACTGACCATGAGTTCTGTACAGAGCTGTTGCTTGCCCTTAAGGTTACGGACATAACCAAAGAAGGCCTTATGATTGCCTTTTTTATTGAGGAGACCAGTTTGGACTCATAGTCAGCTTTGGAGGTTCTCACGAATGCCCTTATTTGTTTGTTTACTTTAAGGTAGGTTAACTTCCAGTTTGGTGCTCTTCCCTTCCTGTTCTTCCATGGCAGCTTTTTTCTTTTATTATAAAGTCTGTTTATAGCAGAACTCCACCAAACTGCTTTGCTTCTCCTTGAGAAGGCTGTTTTAATTCTGTCTGGTATAGCCAAGTCTATGCAGCTGCATAGGTGCTTGTATAATTCCCTGGTGTAAGTCTCTCTGCATAGGTGCCTGTAACCTCATTTGAGGTGGGAGCTACAAAGCTGTTTATACCTGCTGGTAGGTGGTTATAGTTGGTTTAAGTTTTTTTGTCTAAATGCAGCTGGAGGGAGGGAAGGGGTGACACACACTATGAAAGTGACTGCTTGGTGGTTGGATTTCGCCTGGGAAGGTGACATTGTAGGGGTACTACAGTGTTTGCCCAAGTTTGTCAGTACCAGGTCAAAGATAGTTTCACCTCCTGTGGGGGACTTTACTAGGTGGTCCAGATCATTAGAATTAATGAAGTCTAAAAATCTCTGGGCAAATGGGTTCTGGCTACAGTAACTTTTCCAATCTAAGGATGGGTAATTGAAGTCAGCCAGGATCAGGGTGAGAGGTTGAACCTTTATAGACTCAAGTAGGTCTAGGTAGGTGGAGTGGGTATCTTAATTCATGGATGGGGGCCTATAGCTGGCTATGACATGGATAAGTGTCTTGTCTACAGTTAGCTGCACTTGGAGTGTGTCCTGTGCATTGTACTGATTGATCAGCTTGGAGGGGTGTTTATCTTTAATATATAGAGATACTCCACCACCTTTAGTTTTAAAGCCCTCTGTTTGGGGTCTGAATGTGTGGAAGGACGAGTAGCCCTGTATGGCTGGGGTGCTTTCAGCTGATTTGAACCAGGTCTATGTGACGGCACACACATCAGCATCTTCAAGGGTTAGATATGCTTCCAGTGAGTGCAGTTTAATGATGAAGCTCTTAGCATTTAGCCGCATGACCTTTAATTTGTATTTTGATGTATTCTTTATGTTGGTAATTTTTTTTCTCATGACTTTGCCTAAAAAAAACGCTATGGGGGAGGCAAGAGCCTTTGTCAGTAGTCGGACGCCCAGTGGGGACAGATGAAGGCTGTGTCTGGCAAAGCATTGCGGCCTGTCAATCATCTCATCCCAGGCTGTCAGGTACTGGATCTCCTTTGAATGACACCAGAAGCTAAGCCAATTATTGAAGTCAATCATTTTTGTTTGTATTGCGGAATCATCCTGGGTGATGGTAAAATGCTGCTTAAGGCTAGGGACATACCTCCCTGGGACACATATTCCATGAGCTCAATCATCTCTCTTTTCATATAGTCCAGAGAGGTATGTCTCATGTCATTCGCACCAACATGGACAATAACTGAGTCATATCTGTATTTGCTGCTGAGAGACTTGAGTGCATGTGTGATATGGCAGATTTAGAGAGAAAGCCAGGGAAAGAAACTGATAGATGTAAAGAAGTAAGTGAAGAAGGGAGAGCAGGGAGGTGTAAGGTATGAATAGGTATTTGTTCACATTTATGGATGTAGGTTATCCTGCTATTAAGCAAGAACAGAGAAAGCTTTTGGCTAGGAAGTCTTTCATAATGTGTTTGAAGGATGGGAGGGGAAAGTATTGACCTGATGGAGATAAGGATTTCCAGGCCTTAGCAACTTGGTATGAGTGCAGACACTGCAAGGCAAGTTTGATAGGTTTGTGGTTAGAAAGGAGTTTTTGATCATTGGATCATAATGGCCGACAATAACATAGTTGTATAGAATATTATTTAGTGTTGGACAAGCAGATGGATTCTGGATAATTTTATAGGTGGTAAGAAGCTGTGTCTATGTTAGTTGAGGGTCTATATTAGATCACCGAATGCTTAAAAAAGCGAATGGTGATTAATCGACCCTATGTAAACGAAAGCTTACAATTTCAAACTGTCAGAACAGCAATTTTTTTCCTAGGGAAAAAAATCACTGTTCCAACAAAAATAAATAAATAAAATAAAAATAGATTCCCAAAATTCACAAAATTTATTAAAAACTAACACCAAATATAAGCGCTTTCATCTCACAATGAGACTTCATCAGATACAACTGTAACAGTGCTACATCCACTATATATAATGTCTTAATGACCTTAATTAATTATTCAATTATACACTTTATAAAGAACTTTTTAAAGCAGTAATATCACCTAACTTTATTCTAAAAAACAAATAAATATCATTTTATGCCATAAGCTTTGTATACAATATAACACAATACTAAAAAAATATATATGTTATATATATTTTTCTCTTATATATCAATCTTGTGTTTGTAAATGTTTTAAAAATATTCTGAAAATATTTTGAAAAAATGGACAAGTAATATTTCTACCCAAAAAATATTAAAAAATAACATGTAATAAATAAATAGTAGATTTATAGTAAAATAAATAAAGGATTGTGGTCAGAGAGTTGTACATTTTTAACTATTGATGTTAAGAATTTATTCACCTGTATACCACGGATTGAGGGGCAAGAATTTTTTGAGGAAAGTATCCATACGCATTTGGATTTACCAAATGATCAGAAGTTATTAATTCTTGAATTAATGGCAGTGGTGCTGGACAATAAGTCTTGAAATAAGGAGGAGACTAGTTTGCCATTATTTCTAGATTTATTGACAGTAACTATGTAAGTTTTAAGTGCAGTGTTAGTACTGTGGGAAGCCATGTTGTGTGAGGGATAAGAGTACTTCCTGCAGGAGATAGTTTAGCAATTGCTTTTGAAAACATTTTTCAAGTATTTTGGAGATGGGGATAACATTGCTATAGGTCTAAAGTTAATAACGTCTGTTGAATTTCCTCCTTTGTGCAGAGGAATAATGTGTGACTTTTTTCAGAGAGAGGGAATGTTGGATTCCTGAAATGGCCTATTTATAAGGATTGTGATAGGGTAGGCAATGCTTATGGCTGCTGTTTTAAGGTATTCACTTGGAAGGTCATCAGCTGAAGTAGAGTATGGTTTGAGTTTGTGTAAGAATAGTTTTCTATTGGATAAGGGCACACGTTTGAAGGTGAAAATAGATGTGGTGCTATGCGGATGCTAGGCAAGGTTAGGATTAGGTGTTGAGGGATCCTTGGTTAGAGATGTTAAACTATCCATAAAATAAGAGTTGAACTGTATTGCGGTTTTAAGTAATGAGTTATTAGGAGAGGCTCGGCTAGTGCTGAATTTATGGCTGGGATGCAAGATTTCTTCAATGCCTGTTCAAAATTTTTTTAGGATTGTGTTTACTATTATTCTGAAAGTTATTATAATATAGTTTTTTTTTGTCTTTATTAATTTGCTTTTTAGTATGATTGTGAATCATTCTGAAGTTTTTAAGATATTTTGGTGTTTTATATTTTTGCCATTCTTTCCATGCTTTTTCTCTATCCTGCATTGCAGTCTGTTCTTTTTGGATAGCCAAAACTGCATTATTTGTTTTCAGTTTAACAGCATTATTCGTTTTCTGTCTCTTCATTCTAGTACCTGCAAGGCTATTTAGGATAGTCAGGAAAATTGTACGGGTTCATGTACAGCATCATCAAAGGGGAGGTTTTTAGGAAGTTCCAGTTAATAATAGATGATAGGGTATTATACAACGACCCCCCCCCCATTAATATTCCAAAACGTGCACGTTGATTGGTCAGCGTGCGTGTTGTATAAGTCTGGTTTTGGACAACAACGGAGAACGGAAGAGTTCCTTTGCTGTTATCTCGCTATGTTAAATGAGTTTAACATACCGAGATATCTTAAAAAAAAAGTAACAGAGATTTTCCTTTCTCTGTTCCTTTTTTTAAAGCTGTCTCGATATGTTAAACTCATTTAACATAGTGAAACAGCTTTAAAAAAGCAACGGAGAAAGGAAAATCTCCGTTGCTTTTTTTTAAAGCTATCTCGCTATGTTAAACTCTTTTAACATAGCGAGACAAGTTTTTAAAAGCAACGGAGATCTTCCTTTCTCTGTTGCTTCCACACACGCAGTTCTGATGTACTGCATACCATACGCATGTGCAGTACATCAGAACTGCCGCAGAATACTGGACAGCTGCAGAAGGGCAGCAAGGAGGCATTATACAATGACATTATTTAAGTAAGTAGTTTTTTCTTAAATAATATTGTATAATAGCAATAACCCACTTCTGGGTGTGGGTAATGCTGGATTTACCCACGGTTGTCTTTGTTTGGCCACTTGGGCTTTGCCCTCATGACCAAACCACACCAACCATGGGTAAATCCAGCATTACCCACACCCAGGCATGGGTTATTGCTTAAGTAATGAACATTTCTGGGTTAAAATTGGAAAGGTTGCATGTTTCTTTATAAACATGCTGTTTAAGTGGATGTGTGAGATGTCTGCTTCTATAGACTGGGAGATGATCATTGAGACATTCAGATATTGTACCTGAGGGGGTATATTTGCTAGGGTCCAGTACTAGGATCCACTCTAATAGGGAATTTGGTATCTTGCTGTAATGTGTGTGACTATTAATTGTGTGAAACTGAATAAGTTCACACCAGATATAGGGGAGTTAGAGTTTGCATCCAACCAAATAACATTCATACCACCTAGCTGTATTATTTCTTGTGGAGTTTTTATGGATGCCCAATGTAGGATATCTTCCAGTATATCTGCATTACCACCAGGAGGGATTTTAAGAACAGTAATACATACTTGTTTGTTTATAATTGTATAATTTCAGGAAAGTTATAAGAAGCTGTGGTGAATTGAATTTTGCTATTGTTTTGTTGTAAGTGGAAATGTTGTAGTTGTTGGGAAATATTAAAGCAAAACCACCATCTTTCTTCTTTATATGGTCATTACAGATTATATTATAGCCAGGAAGTGTAATTTCAGAGCTGTTTATGCTGAATTTAGGCCACGTTTCAGTTACAGCGAGAATATCAGGCTTCTGTTGGGTAATCCAGGCATGTAGTTCAGCAATTTTAATTTTTATGCTTCAAACATTTATGGCAGCAAAAGTTAGGTTACCCACCCTCAACAAAAATTTTAAGAGAGTCTATTCAGTTTATATACAATGCAAATTAATTAGCAGATAGGCACCAACTAGAACATGTTTTCTTTCATTTGCTGAATGCAGAAACCTGTTAGTCAGGAAGACCAAGTAACTGGCATATACACTATATACTACTGGTCAAGAGAAAGGACAGTGGTCAACTTAGTAAGCGGTCCTTAGAGTGCAAGGACAACTCTGTCAGGGGAGATGTTAAAAATTAATTTCCAGCACAGGCAGGCATGTATAAAGAGACAAAAGAGATTAATTGTTATTAATACATTTTATATAATTGTCATTGAAATTGTGCAGTACAGTACTGAACTGTACATTAAAATAATGATTAAGTAGAAATCTTTTGAAAGTTGGTTTGCATTGTACATTAATGGTAAATAAAAGATTCAGATAAAAATGTCTTTATCAGAGGGCACTGTGGAGATTACATTGATGGTAGATATATTTTAAGGACTATATTTGCCTGCTGTTCTAGATAAGATAATATAAGATTCCTTTATTGTCATTGCACAAGTATAACAAAATTTGTAGCGATCCTCTTAAGGTGCATTCACATATGATGAACATGAATAAATAAGAGAATACAATACAATACCAAACAATACAAAATAATGCAATAAACAACTAAGTTATTGCACTTGGGTATATTGCACATGAAAGAAATAAAGTAAGGTGCACAGGAATGTAAACATAGTGCAAATGACTATTATTTATACTTAATATGAGTATTTAGCATTGTTCAGTTCATGTATGGCCCTGGGATAGAAACTATCCTTAAGTCTGTTTACCTGAGATGGAATGGACCTGAACCATCTGCCAGAAGGCAGTAGCTCAAACAGGTGATGTCCAGGATAAGAAGGGTCTTTCAAGATATTGGTTGCTCTGTGAGAGCTAAAGAGTTCCTGCAAACAGGGCAATGAGCAGCCAATGAGTTTTTGGGCAGAGTTAATGATCCTTTGAAGGACCTTCCTATCTGTTGCCGAGCTGCTGGCATATCATGTGGAAATGCAGTATGTCAGCCCACTTTCAATAAAACAGCAGTAAAAAGACACCAGTATCTTCTCCTGCAGATTGTTTTTCCTGAGGATCCTCAGGAAATGGAGTCTCTGCTGTGCCTTCTTGACTGCATTTCTGGTGTTTATGGACCCAGAAAGAGCTCTACATGTACACCTACATACTTGAAGGCAGTAACCCTTTCCATACAGTGTTGTGCCTCCGGAAATCAATTATGAGTTCTTTTGTTTTTTTCAGAGTTCAGGGCAAGGTTGTTCTCAGTACACCATGCAGTCAGTCTTTGAACTTCATCTGTATATGTTGTCCTCCTGAAATAAGTCTAACCACTGTGGTGTCGTCCACAAACTTAATCATAGTATTACTAGAATGAGAGAGGACAAGTCATGGGTATAAACAGTATACAGAAGAGGGCTCAGCACACAGCCTTGTGGGACACCACTGTTTAGCCTGAGAGTGGAGGAGAGGTATGGGCCTAGTCTAACCATCTGAGAACAGTTATTCAAAAAGTCTTTAATTCAACAGCAGGTAGGCTCTGAAAGTCCTGGGTCAGTGAGTTTAGTCACCAGTCTATCTGGGATGATTGTGTTAAAAGCTGAACTAAAGTCTACAAAGAGTATCCTCATATAGCTCCCTTTGCTCAAGATGATAGAGTGCAGTGTGTAAGGCAGTGAAGATGGCATCTTCTGTAGACCTATTTGCTCTGTAAACATACTGATGTGTATCTGAGATAACTGGGAGTCTGTTTTTGATGTGTCTCAGAACCAGTTGTTCAAAACACTTCATAATGACTGGAGTAGGTGCCACTGGATGGTACTTGTTGAAACTACCGATGAAAAATTTCTTTGGCAGTGGAATGATCGTAGTTGACTTCATAAAAGATAGAATAGTAGACTTAGATACAGATTGAATTTGAACAGATCTTTGTGAAGACTCCACAGACATGGCCTATGCATTCTTTCAGCATACATCCTGTCAATCCATCAGGGCCAGCAGCCTTTCTTAGATTAACCAGTTTGAGCACACATCTTATTTCATGCTCTTGTACTGTGAATGTGTGGTTGTAGGAGGTTGGTATAGGAGATGCAAGCCTGCTGTGGCCTATCTGCTGTTTCCTTCACAGAATGGGCAAAGTAATAATTAAGTTCCTCTGGCATCAATGCATCTCTATCAACAGCCATATGGTTACTGGTTTTATGATTGGTGATGTGATGAATACGTTGCCATAGTTACCGTGGTCCTTGTTGGTGAAGTAGTCCTCTATCTTCCTTTTATAGGCCACTTTAGCCTCTCTGATGGCTTTTTTAGGGTGGCTTTAGCCACTCTGTAAAGGACTCTGTTGTCAGACCTGAAGGCTGTATTGTGGTGCTTGAGAAGAGATCTGATCTCCTTCATCATCAAAGGCTTCTGATTATGGTGCAAACAAATGTGCTTGCTGACCGTGACATTGTCAACACAGGTTTTTATGCAGTAGAGTACCATTGATGTGTACTCCTCCAGATCCTGATCCTCAAAAATGTGCCACTTACATCTTTCAAAGCACTCCTGTAGCTGCCAGAGTGCACCTTCTGGCCATATTTTAACAATTTGGTCTTTTCTCTTAACAGGAATGCATGCTGGAGTCAAGAGTATGGAAATGTTCTGACTGGTCTAAATGACGCAGCTGTTTTGCCCTATAGCCATCCTTGATAATTGAGTAGGCCTTGTCCTGTGTATTTCCTTCCTGGTTGCACATTTGATGGTATGATGAAATTTGAGGAGAACTGACTTTAAATCTGTCTGACTGAAATCACCAACTATGATATGAACAGCTTTAGGATGGATGTTTTGTTGCAAGTTAATGATGTCAAACAGGTGACCTAGAACTGTGCAGGCATTAGTGTCTGGTGGAATGTAGACAGCTGTAACTATAACAGCAGTGAATTCCCGAGGTAAATAAAAGTTATCTTACAAGCCTCGAGATTTTGTCTTTTTAGTACTGTTTTGCAGCAGGCATTTTCATAGATTAAACACAATTTTTATTTAGAAGTGTTTTGCTAATTTCAAAAGAGGGGCAGATTACTTAAACTTGCATTTTTGTTTGCATAATTGAATAGTTTTATAGAGAGTGTAGTAAACTTACTTTTTATTTAGAGGTTTTGTTCTTGATAACTGAATGGATGAAGGGATTTATGCTGTTTGTTACAGTATAAATAGTTTATTGTTCATAGCCATATCTTTTTCAAGCGGTTGTATATTAATGACAAATATGAGTATGAAATAAAAATCTTGACATACTGGAGATATGGCAGGTATATTCATTGTAAATGTCTAGTATAACAATGGAATACCTTGCCTGTTTTTATTTCAGAAGCCTTAAATGTTTGTCTTTTCTATATTATTTAGCAGGGTCACATGATGGCAGTAGAATAGTTAATTGCTGGCATAATCCACATAAACTGCAGTGGTCATAAGTTAGAGAAAGGGGATAGTTAGGGAGAATCTGTGTTTGCCTTTGGCATTATAGCCTCTGTGAACCTCCATGGCTGCACAAGATGATGTAGGCCATTAACAGGTACAAGGGTCAACATTAATCTAGCTTGGAAAGGAGAGGGGAGCTGGTGCTAGTATGTTCTGATAAAATGGATTGTGGGAATATGGGATGAGAAAGTAAGGGAAAAGTTCTGTCTCATTTACAAAGAAGAACAGTGGTCATAAGGCAGTAAACAGAAGGAAAATTCAAAGAGCATTAATTACAGAGAAAGTAGATGTGATATTCTTGCAGGTGACATTTTTAAGAAGGCAGAGGCACTAAAATGGATGGATTATAGTGGGTTATAGGTTCTAGTTCTTTTAAGGGTGGGAAGAAAAGGGGGTACCAATAATGAGATGAAAAGTCTGAATGCAGTATTTATTTATTTATTTTTTTTTAAGGAAGAAAATATAGGCAGATGAGTATTTGCAGGAATAAGGTTAGCAGAGGTAACTTGCAAATTGGGATGTATTTATTGTCTCACTGAAGATGATTGACAATTTTTCAAAGAGTTTTATGAGGTATGGCAATGGGTATCCCTCATATGGACATGGATGTAATAGCATGGGATTTCAGTGTGGTCATTATCTATAGATCTCAAATATAGAAAGTTTAGTTAGTTAGCATTAGGGATTCACAAGGAACCTGTTCCTGATGCAGAAAACTTCAGTAGTATCAGTTGTAGAAACAACTATGATCAAAATATTTATCTTGAGTAATTATTTGGAGGCTCCTGCATGGTCTTATAACCTTTCTGAATATGTGCTGATAAATTAGCTAATTAGGCCACTCAAATCCTCTTAAAACTGAGCTTTAATGCTTTCTGAAATTCCCTTCTCCACAAAAGATTGAACATTGTTAATGTTGAGCATAGATCTCAAATGAATAGGGACAGATCTCAAAAGAATCGGGGACAAATCCAAAAATAATCAGGGACAATCAGGGATACTTTTAAAAAAAATATATTAGTATGTTAACTTGAAATGTTGACAGAATAAGATAATGTGAATTAATATACATTTTTATCTTTGTGCGCTAATCTATATCGTAGTATGGTTTCGTTTTTATTTAATTTATTTACAAAAAGTTTTATTATTTTGAAATTTTATACAGGCAGCAAGGGCCCTGTTTTGATCTTTTGAACCAGTAAGTAGTGTATGTTTGTTACTTAACTGATGTAGCTGGCCATGCAGGATTTAACACCTATTAAGAAATCAAGTGGGTCATTGAGTGTAGTTCTTATTAAGAAAGCAAGTGTGTTAGAAAGATAGAGATGTGTAAAATGATCATGGGAAGTTTCACTGGAATTGGAATGGAACAAAGGGCGATTTGAGTTTTGGAGAGTCAGCTGCCCTCAAAAAGTGGCATATATGTTCTTAAGAAAGAAAAATCAACTAGCCAGTATATTAGATATATTTTTGATTGGGGAGGAATAGGGCTGGAAATATTAGATCTATAAACAGGGGAAGGATGTACGTCAGATCATAAAATGTCCAAAAGCTGATTAACAGAGGAGAAAATACTGTTGAAAAAAAATGATTTGGATGAAGCATAAAAAAATGATGATTAGATCTGATATCTTAAATTATTTAGTTTTGTTTCATTTCAAAGGTAAAGGAATATGGGAAGATTATGCTTCATGGGGCACAGTGAAATATGCTATGAAAGAAATTTGTTAAGATAACAGATGTTTTGAAGGTGTATCAGAACAAATTCTGCCTTATTTACATAGTGAAGAAAGTGTAGGAATAAGCCACCAATAAAATCAAATAAAACAAACTGTTTATATTTTGAAGGTGGGCAGAGCAAGAATTGATAGAAGGTTTAGAATAAAAGATGAAAAGTTTGCAAGCTAGGTTATTTGGTGCAGAGACAATATTTCAAAATCAAGATAAAAATTTAGAGAAGTTGAGAGTCCAGCTGTAGGCAGTGGAGATAGAAACAATAGTAGCTAGGACTTTTTGTGAGTAAAACAGGAAAAGTCAGGGAAATCTGTGTCATGAAATTAAAAGAGAAAATAAACGGACAAGTAAATTTTGGAGTTAAGAAAGAGAAATAGAGTGATGTCCAGTGACAGGGGAGGGACTGAGTGTTGGAGGACTTTTATAGAGGTATATACAAGTCCAAGCAAACTCATATGGATCACGTACGTTTTTGGAAATTACTTAGAGAAAGACTGGAGTTGAATTATATAGAAAAATACAGTTTCAAAATGGTTTTTAGGTAGAGCAGACAGGCTGAAGAATGGGAAAGTGTCTGGAAAAGATAATTTTACAGGAAAGTTTTACAAGGGACTTGCAAGAGAGGTGGTTCAGTACTTCAGTGAATTATATAATGAGGAATCATTGGCGGGAAGTTTACCAGGTTCTTTTACAAGTGTGGGAGTGATCTTAATTGCCCAAACAGGACTAGATAGACTAGACTCAGGAAACACCCATCTAATATCCATTTGTTATGGTATTAGTGAATAGACAAGTGGATATTGTTTCAAATTTAGTAGATGAGGGGTAGTGGGGATATTGTTTCAAATTTAGTAGATGAGGGGTAGTGGGGATTTGTGAAGGAAAAACAGATGAAGGTACTCGGTGAATGCTAACACAGTTTTTAGATGAGGTAGAAAAGCAAGAACTAGTACTAAACAGGAGTGTTTTATATATAAAAATATACATGATGGAGGGGATTTCCTATATAACACCCTAGCAAAATCTGATGAAGGACCAAGATTCAAAATATGGATTAAGGGATTGCATAATTCACTCAAAGAAATTATATTTGTTGATTAATGAGGAATTATCCAAGGAGATGCACACAGACAAACTACAAGGGGACCCCCCCTCCCAGTTTATTTGTGCTGCCAACAGAGGCTCTAGTTCAAAAAGTGAGAGCCTTTCTAACACAATACCAGGGAAGTGGATATTTTTTACATTATTTGCAGATGAGTGTATGTTAATGACTGGCAGGTTTGATTTTGTAATGTAAGCATCTGTAACTAAATTAAACCCATTTTATCAAAGGCTAGTAAAGTGACTGAAAATGTGTAGGAAGATGTAATTGGCTTAACAGGAGTGAAGTATTTATGGGTAAAAGTTTGGGAGTCATTGTAAGCTTTTACCCCTTGCATTTTAAGAAATTGCTGCAACATATTTCTGGGAGGAAACATATTCAAATAATGATTCTGTCTATCAATACCTGTTTAGATATATTTCTATATGTAGTGACAGTAAATGGTGTGGTATGGTAAAAGATGCAGATTTGTAAAGGAAAAGTTAAGGCTCTGTTGAATGTTAAAAAGACAGAGTGTGACATATTTCAGATTACATGTCTGGCAGCATCAACTGCATATATTGTAAAAAAGTTAGGTGAGAAGGATGGAGACAAGGAATAGTGGAGGGGATGGACTTGATACCAAGGAAAGTAAAATTTTGGCTGAATTTTGGAGATGAGTTGGTCCTGTCTGAAGAAGATTTGAGACAGACAGGAGAAAAGCAAGAGAGAATAAGAATGTCCAGCAAAGAGATGGATGGCTTGTGTGAGAAAAGAGCTGTGACAGTCAAGCATGAACGTTGAAGAAGGTAGGAGAGTGGCACTAGAATAAGAGAGATGGTGATAATCGGTGTAAGACCCCCAACCCCATCTAGAAAATGGGAAAGAGGAGGTTGATGATGAAGTTGATTTGTAGATAAAGTGGTGAGAAAGATGATTTTTTTACACAAACTCCTAACCCTCCATATATGTAATGATACTGCAATTAAAATAGAAGGAAAGGCTGTGGTTTGAGAAAAATGGTGAAATAATGGTATATTACAATTCCATCATTTTATGGAACAGCTTAGGGTGAGGTTTGTCACACGTGAGGAGGTGGATTTCTCACTGAGGGAAAGAAAACAGGGTTTTAAAAAGGATAGTAAAACTGAGATTGCTTTGGACTCTGTGGAATCAGTGCATGGAATCACCAGTGTTACAGAACCCCAGATCACATACATAAGACCTATAAAATAGGGACATAAATGTGTTAAAAATGTGGGGAAGAGGAAGAATGATATAGACATATGACCTAGAACTGTTTGATTATCAAACGTGTAGAATAACTGCATTATGGCATGAGAGGACATCTTTCATAAGTGGATACTAAGGGAGTAGAAATGTGGGCTCCTAGGATTTGCAAATGAACCAGAAGGTTTGAGAGAAGAAGAAAAATGTAATTTCCTCCAACTGGGGAAATGAGTGATAAGTCAAACTGCAAAAGGAGGAAAGGGGACATTGTGTACATGACAACATGAAGTAGTTAAATAATTTGAGACTGTATAGAAGAATATTAACAGTTCAACTGAAGAGAAAACAAAAGAAAAATTTGTAGTAGTAGGGGAAAATTAAGGCCAAATTATCTGGAAGATGTTGAAACTTAATAGGAAGACTGAGTAACAAAAATATGGGTGGGGGAGTCTGTTGCTAATTCATTTGATTTAGAATGTGTACAATCCTTTATACTGTCTTGCTTTGCCAAGATGCTTTTGTTGTGAAGAGATGTGCAGCTATTTTGAGGCATTATTTCAATGAAAAGAAAGTATAAAAAAGAAAGATGATGCTGTATATAAAATATACTCAGCTAGCAAGTAGTACAAATTTGGTAAGCATTTCATTAATTTATTGGTTGTAGATATTCATCGATACTGAAACTAACATTTACATTTGTTTAAATGTATTTCCAGTTACATTGATCTGGATGAAATAACCCCAATGCAAGAATCTCCATCTCCTCAGCTGTTTATATTTGGACCTGCTAATGATGTATTTTTCTATATAATGATTTTTTAATAGAATGTATTTCTATTTTGTTTTAGTATCAGCTGTAAATTATTATTTCACAGTGGATGATACTGTTTACATAAAAAGTGCAGAAGTCAGATGCCATATGAATTCAACAAAATAGCTCACCTGTGGTTTAATAATACCCATTTATTAAGTAGGCTGGATTCTCAGCCCCTTTTTAGGTGTGACCCAGGAGTAATATCTGGTAAAGTGACTTACTCAAGGTCACACAGTAAGCAAATAAGTGCTGAGGGAATCAAACCCTCTCCCACTGCTCATAGCTGTAATCCTCTGTACCAAGTGTCAGACTGACACTTGAAGCACTTCTTGCTATTTAACAAACGATGAGTTTATTGAATGCAGAAGTGTTTTATGATATCGGTGAAATAAATACAGTAAACAGGTATACTTCATCATTCTTGATCCCATAAAATTTATCCTCATCTGCCATGAGAATTATTTGCCTGCACTGACATGATATAGGGATTAGAGACCAGAATGGTGAACATTTCTGAATATGACACTACCAACCCCTCTGAAACAATGACGAGCAATACAACTCCGTTAAGTGAAAACAGCCTTGCTGAAAATGACTGCTTTTACTAAACTTACAGACCTACAACACGACTATAGCCATTTCTGACATCAATTTATTCTGGGGTAAATGGGCTTATTCCGGTACGTAAAAATCAACTGCCAATCATTAGCGGACCGGAGTTCCGCTGTGGCGACCCCTAACTGGGAAAAGCCGAAAGACAAAAACAAACAAACATTAAAATAAAATGTTTTTTACCCTTAACCAGAAAGTTGTATTAAGTCATGTATTGAGTCAATCGATGTATTAAAAATAGAATAGTTCTAATAACAGGTCATATCAGCGGATCTAGACATTTAGAAAAGGGGAACACACCTAGCGTGCTACATCACTTATCTGTCCATAATGGGAAATTTAATCCTTCTGGCAGCAGGCTTTGACTTCCTAAAAAAGTAGGGGAATGCACCACTGCAACACTTGTGATCATCCATGTAATCATATTTTAGTTTTATTTCATTTATATCAAAAAGCACAATATACTATAAAAAAAATATGAACTCTTTATGACATGCGTTGCTTTTTAAAAAATTGTACAAAATTCAGAATTTTTACAAAGTAACTATACGGGCAAGGTTCTAAACTGGAAAATAGTGGTAATGCAGTGCAGTGGAAATCTTAGGTTATTGCTGCATATACCTCTGCCGGTCAAATAACTGGCTTTACCCAGTGAATATTAACTTATATATAGGTGCAGATGTAAATGAAACCTTTTTTTATTTTGCTCCAAGATCACAGCAATTAGTTTCAATACAGTTCAGAGCTTAATCTAGATGAAGACTTTTCTTTTCAGTGAGTGTGTGTGTATATGTTTTTTTGGCCGTGGTAGGGGCAATTGTGCAATACAAAACTTTGGACGCTTTGATAACTGTTACTGCTAATGGAAAAAAAACTAAAACATAAAATTAGCACCTTCAAAAGATGCCTCACATTTATTTATTTATTTTATGTTATGCTTTTTTTGGCTGAGATAGTCCAACTGAGAAAAGTGAAATTCCAACAGAGGCCCAGGATGAAAATCTCTGAAGATATTGCATACAGTTTATTGTAACATAAATAATGGTATACACAAATAGAAGAAGAAAACATGCACAATATATACAATTATTTAAAATATATAGTTTTACAAGTTTATGTGCAGACATAACAGGAGATGAGAATGAAGGAATGGAGTCATGAATATGAGACAAGAAAGGTGAAGATAAATGACAAGTAGCAATAGTAGGAGAATTCGGGATGGGGAAAAGAAGAAATGAAAAAAAAATAAAAGTAGCTGTAGATATATAGTCATTAAGTGATAATGAAAAATGGAAGGAAGGATGAAAGTAGGAATGAATGTTTTGAATAAAACAGGAGATAAGATAATCCAAGGCATCTGTATTGACAGAGAAAAGTAAGAAGATGAGGAAAGTTTTGTGTACAAGGACAAGACTAGTTCTTTGCAAAATGATTTTTAAATTGCTGGGAAATTTTGATTGGTATCAAAATTGCAAACTGAAGTTCCAAGGACTGTAGATTCAGTCCTTAGAAAAGCAGAACTAAAAGTGTGAATATGGAAGAATATATGCTAAGTCCAAGGATGTGTCACTTTGAGCTTATTCCCTCTACTTAGACTTAATACACATAGGTAGGAGAGTTTTGACAAGCTCCTCTTCAAAAATGTTTTACTGTTGGTAGCAGTGAGCTTCAACAGTTGCTGATTTTTTTTTTGAACAGTAATTTATTTGTCAGACTTTTGTGATCAAAAGTTGTGGACTACTCAGTTATGATAGGGAGCCACCTAGAAGTCTAGAAAAGCAGATGCCAGCCCTACTGAAAGCACACAATCAGTCACAAAGGATTTGGGAGATAAAGCTCTCTTATGGAGGGTCCTACTTATTCTGGTCAAAGACATGAGAGATAAAATGGACAGGCTTTTTAATAAAAAAAAACTTGCATGAATCAAAAAAAAAAATCTAAATAATCAAATAAGCTCAAAGTTTAAAGACGATGAACGTGTAACACTTTGGCAAAAAGTTTTGTAAAAGAAAATGATGGTCAATAAGATTTAGTGGAAGAACTTGAGAATGGCTATAGATCAGGCCATATGATTCTTCTTAGAAAGGTCAAAAGATTCTGAAGGATCTAGGTTTCTTAGACTTTGTGAGGGTCTGGTGCAAAGAATTTAAGTTTTATTTATCTGGACTATTATTTATAGCTGTCAGTACTTTGTGGTTGCTATTCTAGTGAAAATGGAATCTTGACATGCTGTATATAGTATTTGCAGTTATTATTAACAAAGATAGCTAGATAGGTAGATAAATGTGTAAACAGAAATATGTCCAAGTTCATGGAGCAGATATGTTTTATTTAGACTTTTTGATCCATGCTAAAGAAAGGTCAGTTGAGTAACAAACAGTATTCCCTGTGTGGCTGGGAATTATTTTTACTGACAACACAGCTGAGACACTTAAATGCCATTACAGAATGACTATGCTCTGTTAAAAAATAATCACAATGACCCGAAAAGCTGTCGTTACTGTTTGCAGCCTGTTAAAGTATCTACAGGTATCTATCTACCTTTATCAAGTTTCTGAGATAAGGTAATCATGAATTTTTTTTTTTCATGGATATTTTAAAGCAAGTAATAAATATATTTACTGTCAAAATGAGAGAAAGGCATTTTTCTGTAGTAAACTATGAACAATTCTGTGCAGTGAGTTTGCAAGGCAATGTGAACGTTTTCTTGCAAATAAAAATCCCTTAGAACAAACTCATCTAGCTACCAAATGTTCTGCATAACCCACCTTCCAACTGTTCTTATACTTTTGCTAGAATTAGGCTTAATATGCTTGAAATGAGCTGTACGTGTTAATGTATTTTGTGAACATCAATGGTTTACTTTCCAGCCTAATATTTATAACACCATCTGAACATTGTGCTTCCTGCTTTCGTATCCATGGAGAAATATCATTTCGAAAGATTTAGTACACTGGAGCTGTAACTTCAATGTTCTAAATTGTCCTTCACCATACATGTAATTTCTGTGCATCCTTAATGATACTTACCACAGGATAAGGTATAGTGAACTGCTGTCTGATGAAATTCATAATGTGCATTACTCTGCTTTGTTTGTAGAAATATATGAGTTATATTTATCATTTCCCTATATTTTTCTACTGTTAGCTCTCCCTCCTTTTCAGTGCGAGAGGTCTCAGGTATAATTATTCATTTATTAGACCGCACTGCAATAACGTGACTGAGCATCTCCCACTATTTGTCATCTGTGTATGCCTGTTTGAAGCCAGACACAACTATTATGACCTGATCACGGGAAAAAAAATAACTGGAATATTATATGGTTCAGCTGGTTGCAGAAATAAAAAACATTTTTGGTTGCTTAGCATGCTTAAAACAGGATGCCAACCTTTTTCAATTTATGTGTCAGACATCTTTCCTGCTTCACTCCTCTCTGCCTCTACTTCCACTTTTTCTTGTCTGTAGAGCAAAAATCTTCATAAGCAGCATCTGTCCGCTACAGCCTGGCCATGTGTATAATGATTAGGGCACACTAGGAGGAGCAGTAGCAAGCACCACCCCTTGTGTGACACGGGCCAAGACACAGATATAGGGATGTAGAATGGTTGCCACCCATTTAAATGGCAATTTATTCACATTTTTTTTCCTGAAGTTATAACCTGAATTTGCCTTGTTTTTGCCCTGATCCTTGTAAGATTTTTGATTTTCTGGTAAATTACTGAAGATTGCAGTCAGTCAGTAATAATACATATTAGAGTTTGTCCATGTTATTGTGCAGAAAGTGCTTGTTCATTAAAATCCCAGTGCTTTGTTAACTTCTTAAATGAATTAGACAGATATTCAGAAATTGTCCCTGGTTTTAGGTCTTTGCCCCTCCTCTTATCAGTTCTGACTTTGTCCAGAATTCTTAAACAAAGAAATTGTTGAGTGGTAAGGAATAAAGGAGGACTACATCAGCTGACTGCGAAGAACAATAAACTTTGGATTGGTGTGTGTCTTCTGAACAATAAGGACTGTAAACTCTAAGTTTTAGCATTACTAACAAGTGATTTATTTATTTATTTATTCAGTTTGTTAACCGGCATAGGGCACTGATCCAAATGGACCTATTTCAGTCTCAGTCCCGACAAATATATATGACAGTAGACAAGTAAGTTAACAAGAAGTATTATGAATACAGACAAAACATTGTGTACAGATAGCAATGAATTAACAGCAGTAATAATAATAAAGTACACAGGACAATAGGAAGGGATGATTGGGATAAGGAGGGAACCAGAGAGAGAGAGTTAAACAGGGATGGGTAGAGCACAACATATAAAAGATAAAAGTAAGATAAGAGCATAAAGAAGTTTTGATATAGTTAGAAGGTCTTTGTCAGAAGAGTGCAATCTTCTGGGTGGGTTGTATGGGTGTGCAAGGTTGGCTAGAGATGGACAGACATCTGGATTGTTTATTAGATTGTGGATAATAGGAAGATGAGAGTATGCGATTTGGTTAGGTATTTTAAGCCACTGGAGGTCTCTGAGAACCAAACAATGATGTGCTTGTATGGGGGATATTTGTTGTAGCACTGCTTGAATTTGTTTAGTTGGATGTTTGTCAGTATTGGTGTGGTGAGTGGAGGAGAATAGGTAGTAGATGGGTATTGATGATGTGACATCTTGCAGTGTTAGATACAGAGATCGTGTTTTTCCCCATTGAGACTGCTTACATTTCGGTGTTTTTTTTTTTTTACTGTTTGTTGAATGTAGAAGTCAAACCTTATGTCTTCATGTATCTCAACTCCTAATAGTTTGGTTTGTGTCACAAGGTTTTTGGTTGTGGAGAGAGATAATAGTGAAGGGCACTTTCTTTATTGTGAGATGTTTGGGATTGAAAAGAATTAATTTTGTTTTGTTACAGTTTAGAAACAGCTTGGAGGTTGTCGTTCACTTTTCTATGAAGGTAAAGGATTTCTGGGTCAGTTTTTGAAGGAAATCAAGGCTGTTTGCTGAGCAGATGATGGTAACATTGTCTGTATAGTGTATGTAGCATTTTTACTGGCCAGATCAAGGTCATTAACAAAGATGCTGAACAGAATAGGTCCCAGTATGGATCCTTGTGGGACCCCAACTGCAACAGGGAGTAAGGATAAGATGTCAGTGAGCCATTTTACTGCCTTTAGTCTATTAGATCTGTATCTAGAAAACCAGGATAGAGAAGAATTGTCAAGGCCTAGAATGAAGAGATTTTGTAAAAGTATAGAGTGGGAGACAGTGTCAGAAGCTTTAGATAGATCACAAAAGAGAGCAGATACAAGTTTACCATCATTACTTTTTGTGTTAATAGTATTAGTGATATTAAGGAGGGGGGTGGAGGTACAGTGGTGTGGGTGAAAATCTTACTGTGAAGGAGAAAGAAGTGCATTTGGTGTGATATAGTGTACGAATGCACTTCTCAAGTAGATATTTTTGATGGGGGAAGCGAATGGTGATGAGTCTATAATTGGTGACTTTGGAAGACTGACAACCTTTGTGGATGGGCATAGTATTTTTTTTTTCCATAGCAAAATAAATTGATAGAGCAATTTATTAGAAATGAGACAGGGTAAGTTATGGCCTCTGCTACCACTTTTAGATATTCTTCAGGTAGCTTGCCTGGTATTAGGGAGGTGAGTTTTAGTTTAAGTACTAGTTTTCTTTATGCTGGCAGTGGAGACTGGCTGTAGAGACAGAGTATAGGGAGTTGGTAGAGCTATTGAGTAAGGAAGAGACTGATTTAATAAAGTTAGAGTTAAATTCATTAGCAATGCCAGCTGATTTATTAGACTGAGTGTTGGTGAAGGCTATGTTGAATGGCCAGGATTTAGAAACTGATTTATGGAAAACCAGAATAATTTGGTGTTTTAATAATTTTTATTTTGGGGGATAGTGTAATGTGTGTTTTTGTTTTATTTTTGTCTAAGATAATATGGTATTTTGTATTTTTTCTAAACTCTAAAATTCTGATAGTTTGTCTGAGTTTTGTTTGTGGCTTAAGTTTTCCAAGGAGCATTTCTAAGTTTCTTGAGATGTTTTATGCTTCTGAATAGCTAGGAGGCAGGATTTGACTTAACTCATTTTTCCTAAGTGGGGCCAAATTATTTAAGATTTTTAGGAATACATTATTGAAGTGAGACACAGTGTCATTGAGTGGTAAGTGTTTTAGGTGAGTCCGGTTATACTGTTTTAGGTATGAGTTGAATGTGTCTTGGTTGAAATTTAAGAGGTTATGAGTCACATTAAATAAAAAATGTATTGAAAATGAAAATAAACTTTGGGGGGTAAAAACAAAAAAATTAGAATGACTAAATGCAGAAGATGTTCCATTTGTTCTTTCATTTATGAAGGAGAGTATTTAGAATTAACAGAGTATGGGAAAATAAGCTGCCCACCAAGGTGTAATTGCAGAACTGATAAAGTGGTATAGATTGCTAGATGTATCAAATGTACATAATTTTATGTGGGTAAAACTGAAAGGACTCTTAATGAAAGAATTAGTGAACATTTGAGAGAAATAAAGAAAAAAGATACAAAAAATGCCTTATGGTGGCATATTCAGAACAATGATGGGCATAAGTTTCATTTTTATTGCTTATGTGATGTATTTGGATACAAGAGGGGGGCATGGAAAATACAATGTGGATGTAAAAAGGGTGAGTGGGAGGTCAAGACCAATGCCACAGGCCCCAACGGATTGAATGATTCCATCTCTATTTCCTGTTTTCTCAGTATTAAATCAATACATGGTATGACATTTTAATTATTTAACTGTTTATTCAAATTTTAGTAGTTTTCCATTTAGAAATTTGTAGAGAAATTTAATTATTGTGGGGGATTTGAAGTTCATTTTGGTTTTTATGTGACCTAGTTTATAGTTCCGCAATGGAAACAATGTTAAACAATGTTGTTGCTGTTCCTTTAAATGGAATGTTCTTTGTGGAGGTTACAATGCATTTTCATGTGCTTTTGTTTTTATAAAGTACATCCTGTGTTGTTATAGGTTACTCTGATGAAGTCCTGTGAATGATGTGGGATGAAAGTGCTTAGTAACAGCTATTTTATGTTAATAAAAGTTTTTTTTATTTTACGTAAATAGTCTTTGTAGTTATGCCATATTTATTGAGCTGATCACAGCTTCTGTTTCACCGTGCCATGAAGAGTAATTTTATTACTACTCTTGTGGTCTTTTTTTGGGAGTTTAAAGTTATTAAAAATGTAATAAGCACTTAGCTGCAGAAAAGGTGTGTGGCTTTGAGTACTTAGCTAATGGAGGTACACAACAGACCAGACTGTCATGTTGCTTATCAAGTATTACTGCAGTAAGCAGCAGAGTAGTTCAGTGGCCTGTGCTGGGACCCCTACTACTCAATCTTTTTTTAACAGTCATAAAAATGGGGATAGGATTTTAATTAACAAACCAAAGACATAACTAAACACTCCAGGAATACTATAATCTTTATATGTAATGTAAACTTTCCATAAGACAAACTAATAAATTACAAACCTAATGCATCATTTTAACCTCACTCTTACTATTAACACATGCAGCACTGTTGAATTCAGAAAAAATATATATATATAGTTTAATTACAGCATTATTAAATTAATAGTCACATACCGAAGACAGATGTTGAAATTAAAGATGTGTAAACCATGGCAGATAATATGTTAAAGTTATGACCAGTGCATCAACAGATAAGGTTAAAATAGCTTCCTCAGTTATTAAAAAGGACTCACTAGCACAATTGATATTTCCCCCTTAAGTTATTGCATACTTTTATTCTTCTTTGATCTGTTTCATTATTGAATAATGCAGTCTTTTCCGTCATTTTAAAAATGTCCATTTAGTCAAAATAGAAAGATTGCAACTAGGTGAATTCTGGGATTGTAAAATATGATGTCTTCAGAGTGACTCCAGGAGTTATTCTTCTACATATCCAACAGGTTTCTCAGGAGAGATCTATGTTTAATATATAAAACCAGATATTTTCCATTCATCATCGAAAACCTATGATGTAACATCTAGTGAGTGGAGTAAACTCTAGATATTGAGACTTGCTGTTAAAATGCATATCTGGTATAAAAATATGATAGATGCCTACTCAAAGACTGATGATATTGTGGTATAACATACTATCACAATGAGGTCTACAGCCTTAATGCTCAGAATGAATGTCTGCTTATATATGAGTAGTACATGCCGGGATTCAGCTAGAGTACCAACAGCAGTAAGCCCTTTTCACCACTGGTGGTAACCATTTCCAATTCTTTGACAATCTTATTGTACTGCTTACCTCAAAGAGATGCAGCAGTGTGGTGGTCTGTTTCTCTGGCCTATTGCAAATGCTAGTGTGGTATTATGGGAGAAGGCATAAGGTAGCTAGTAATGTGGTCTTCCTTAGAATGGCTGGTTTACGCAGCAAAGTGAGCCATAGAACCACTAGGTGTGGTAATTAATTCTACCAGAAGATACCATTCAGCTATTACTTTCAGTGGGTGAGACTGTGGTTGAGGTAAGTGGTGTAGAGTCTAGCAGGTAGGTAGTGTTGGAGGGTTTGCACATATTCATGCTTGTGTTTGTATATGTAAGTGTATGCAGAAGTATGAATGGTGTCATGTGTATGTGTGTCTGCCTGCCTGAGTGGTCACAATAGGGGGGGTTAGTTAAGGAATATTTAGGGTAGGCATATGCATGTATATGACTGAGTTAATGATTGTGTGCATGAGTGTGATCAGGTGAGGAGGGCGGGTCTGCGATCTATGAAGTTAGTGTGTGTGTGTGTGTGTGTGTGTGTGTGTGTGTGTGTGTGTGTGTGTGTGTGTGTGTGTGTTTGTGTGCACACATGTGTGTGCATGTGTGTGTTAGAGGGTGTGACTGTGTATTTGTGGTGATGCATGTGGGTGTGTAGGTTGGTAGCACTGTCATAACGGTGACTAATCAATGAATTCATGTTTGTACATAAACAATTTTAAAATAAGAAAATGGCTGTAGTTGTGAAGCTGAACGGGCAAAAAGTAACAGAAGTAAAGAAAAGTGAAGAAGAGTGAAAAGAAAGAAAGAATTCGTGAGTATGTAGTTCAATTCCTGTACAGTTTGTACAGAGGGAAAGTAGCCACCTATTTGGATAATTTTCACAGAATGGGCAACTTCCATTCACTTGCCTAAAAATGCTGTTAGGGTCCAATTTAATTGATCAAATTTTAAGACAAGACACAAAACTCAACTCAGTGGCATACTTGGTTCTCCACCTTTCAGATGTTCTCTATTTCAGTTATGGCAAAGACTGTTGTGCTATTGCATACATGTAGCTTGCAGGGAAAGAAGAAACTGAAATGGCAGAAGACTTGCAGTAGAGTTTAATATGAATACTTAAAATATCTGGCATATGACACAAGTCTTGTTTTCTTACCTTACAAGGTAGAAACAACACAGAAACACTTCAGTTCAGTTATTTGTGTAACATGAGCTACAGACTTCTCTTAGGGATCTAGGCAGAAGTAGTATTGTAAATTGAACAAAATCTTTATTTATATATATATATATATATATATATATATATATATATATATATATATATATATATATATATTTATATATATATATATATATATATATATATAAATGACCGGGTGAATGAATGAATGAATGAATGAATGTATGGATCATGCATGTGTGTGTATATTCTTTTATTTATGTTTGCTTAAACAAAAATTGTCTCATCTAGTGCAATAGCAAACAATTAGATGTAATGTTGTGCAAACTGAGACCAGACATAGGTTATAGATACCATTATCATCAGACCTTTGTACATCTTGGAAGGGAACAGCACTTACAGCCACAGTTATACCCCAATTTGTTCTTTTTCACTAAGTAAACATAAACAAACAGGTGCCTTGGATACAATACCTTCTTGTTTTTCATGCCTTGAACTAGTGATGCCTGTTTTCTTTTAACCACTTGAATCTTCCAGGGAGTTAGCTAATGTTTGCCTTAAAACTTGCTGCCAAAGGCATTTCCTTCACTACCACTAAATGTTTACTGGCTTCTGCGGAGAAGATAGCTTACTATTTGTAGTTTTCTAAAGGGTGAACACATCAGATTAGTAAATTCAAAAGTATCACTGTTTTTTAAAGGTATGTCTAGCAAAAATGTGCAGGTATACATTATTCATCCTTGTAGCATTAAAATTGCCTTTGAAGAGAAGTATTTGTTCATGTCAATTTTGTTTTGATCATCATCCTGGGTCTGACTTGTTTTGCCTTCCTGGAGGCAGCAGGTGCCCTAAGAATTCAACCAGAAAAAGATTCTGAAACAGAATTCACTTTCTGTATGCATGTGTGTATTCATATGTGTATGATGAAGAGACTTTCCACAAGTTTCATGCAGGAGATTGTGAACTGTGTGCTTCTTAACTGTATGATCAAATTTAAGGTGGCTATCGTAAGTTCATAGGAGTTATAAAGTAGCTGAGTCAAAAGACCATGCTGGCATAATGGTTAAGGTTAAAGTCTTTTTCTTTCATGCAAGAAGTACAAGGTTTGATCCTGATCTCCGGCCAATGCCTGTTTGGAGTTTGCATGTTCTTCCTGTGTCTCTGTGGAGTTCCTTCCACCACCAAAACACATGCTCAGTAGTTCCATCTCAAACTCACCAAAGAATGGAGCTGTGGGCAGCAGTAGCACAGATTCTACATGGTGCCTTATGGGGGAAAGAGTTGTATAGACAAACCGCTTTGGGCATCTACTGTAGTACACAGTATCCTCAAGATAGGAGAGTATGTATTACAGACTGCATGCCATAACAGGGCTAGCCACTTGAAGTATAAATATCTCTCTAGGTGATTCAGTCATGTTAGCTAATGTCATCAAATGGGCATGAGTATATGCTGGTGATAAGGGGGTTGACAGGGATCCATGCTAATGATGGAGGAATGTATCTACTGGCCAGTGTGTGCCCACCATAAAACCCTGCACCCCTGGGTCAATAAGCTACTGGCCAGCCAGTGTCCATTTTTCCTGCTTGTGTTACTTGAGATGGCTTTGTTGAGCAAAAGCTGGATGTAAAACCAATCAACCTGCCAAACATGAACTAAGAATTGCTATACTCAATGTAGGTTCACTGATTGGACAGAGCGTGAAAGTAGATGACATGATGGTAAAGAGGAGGCTGGACATCCTATGTCTACAGGAGACAAGAAGGGAGGGTAGTGCCACAAAACCACTTGGCTGGGATCCAGAGTCTAACACTCAGGAGGAAGACAGGCTAGAAATGGTGTGGGAATTGTGATGAGGGAGAGGCTTCAGAAGGCAATGAAGAATGTCATCAGAATCAGTGACAGATTCATGGCAACCAGACTCCACTGTACTGATAGGACAGTGCTCATAATCTCAGCCTATGCACTACAGCAGGGTTGTGATAGTGAAGAAAAAAGTGCATTAATACAGCAGTTGCAGGACCTACCAGATAAAGCAGGACAACATGAAAAAGTGTTGATAATGGGTGACTTTAATCCACATATCTGGACAGACAGAATAGTATATGAGTACCACCTGGTTACAAATGGGTGGATCAACAGGAATAAAGAAGGAGAGGCAATTATAGTTTTCTGTCTGGCAAATGGCTTGATAGTAGCCAACACATGGCTGAGAAAGAGATACAGCCACAGGATCACATACAAGAGTGGGCAATATGCAACTCAGGTAGATGACTTCTTAGTAAGGAAAGGGCAGTGGGGTAGAATCAGTGATAGCAAAGTCATCCCCAGTGAAACAGTTGTCCCACAGCATAAACCATTGTTGCCAAAGTCAACTGAAAGAAGTGGTTAGTGAAGGCTCTTAGGTCAACAGACAGCAGATTGAAGATCTGGAAGATGACTGGATAGAAAGCACAACAGTTTAATGTATTACTCAGGGGTCAAGCACTTTAAGAAGTAGAGGAAATAGGTGGAATTGAAAAATAATTGGGAGTGCCTCAAAACAACAAATGTCAGGGCCACAAAACAGATATTCAACTGAGCCAGGTATGGAAATAAGGTACATGTGGAAAGCTGGTGGTGGAATGCAGAAGTCCGGGAAGTCATCTATAGAAAGAAGGCACACAGAAAAACGTGATCGATAGAAAAGGCGGATCAGGCTAGGAAAGAATACTTGTTGGCTAACAAAGAGGCTAAGAAAGGAGCTGCAGTAACAAATAACAAGGCATCAGAGGCACTCTACCAGCTTCTGGAAAGTGAGTTGGTAGATGGCGCAAAGAAAGTATATCAGGTTGCTAGGCAGTGACAGAAACATAAAGCAGATACTCAGACACCGTCCATAAGGGACATCAGCAACAACATGCTCACCAGTCCACAGGACACCAAAGGCAGATGGAAAGAGTATTTCCAGCAAGTTCTGAATGAAGAAAACTCCACAAAAGATGTACTGCCTTAGACACAGCCTATGATGAGAGAAGAGGAGGATCCCACCTTAGACGAAGTAAGAACAGCACTAAGGAAAATAAAGTCAGAGAAGGAAGCAGGCTCAGATGAGGTCACAGCGGAAATAATAAAGATGCTGGGTAGGTAGGGGGAAATGGCTCCTGAGGGTACTAATAACAGTGTGGAGAGAAAGGCTTATCCCAGATGACTGGAGAATAAGAATACTGATGCCAGTGTACAAGAACAATGGGGACATTCACAACTCTGGGCAGTGCAGAGGTATCAAACTCCTGTCACGTTGCATGAAAGTTCTGGAGAGCGGGATCAATAAATGAATATGCAGAGTAATAGAAAGTAAGATGGGAGATGAACAGTTTGGATTCAAATCAGGGTACAACACACATAACATGATGCTTGCAGTGAAATAGATAGTTGAGAAGAAGCTAGAGATGAGGAAAGTGTTCAAAAGGACATTCCAAGACTTGGAAAAAGCATATAAAAAGGTCCCAAGAAAGCTGATTTGGGTTGTCTTGCAGTGGTTCAAAGTCTCATAAACAGTGGTAGAATTAGTGCAAGCTATGTACAAGGATCCAATGACTCAAGTATGAACAGTGCTCGGTGGTAGAGAAGAGTTCCCAGGGGGAGTGGGTGTGCAACAGGGTTCAGCTCTGATCCCACTACTGTTTACACTAGTTATGGACTACATTAACAAATAGGTTGGAGGGGACAGATCAATAAACCTGCTGTATGAATGATGTAGCACAACATGCCAGCTCTGAGCAGGAACTTCGGCAAAGGATAGGGGAATTGAATGCAAAACTGAAGGCACATGGGATGAAACTGAGTACAGAAAAGACCATTGTAATGGCAGGAAATGGTTAAATCAGAAGAAGCTGAGAACTGCAAAAGAAGGAAAATTGTGGAAGAGATTAACAGCCTCAAGTACCTAGGAGGTGTGGCTGAGCAGAAGGGAAGTCTTATTGAGAAGGTCAAAGTTAGAAATTAATGGGGCTGCAGTCAACTGGCACAGAATGTCAGCTGTGGTATATGACAGCAGAATTCCAAAGAAGCTGAAAAGTAAGGTGTACAAAACAGTGGTGTGGCCAGTACTACTGCATGGTACAAAAACTAGCTAGTAAAGGCAGAGCAGTTGAGGAAGCTGGTGGTTATGGAGATGAAGTGCCTGAGATGGGTGGTAGGATGCACACTGTGGGACAGACGAAGAAATGAGGGCATAAGAGCAGAGACCAAAGTAGCTCCAATTGCAGAAAAGGGCAAAGAGAACAGATTACAGTGGTTTAGGCATATGTGCAGAAAAGCAGAAGACAGTCTGATGAAGACGATTTGGGACAGACACGAAGAAAGCAAGAAGAAACAATGGTGTCCAGTAAAGAGGTGGATGGACTATGTGAGAGAAGACCTGTGTGAGTCAGGCATGAGTGTCAAAGAAGGCAGTAGAATGGCATTAATAATAAGAGGTGACATGATACCCTATCCCATGTAGAAAATGGGAAACGGGATTGATGATGATTATGATAATGATGGGTCAAAAGACCATGTTCACCTTGCCAATACTAGTCATCATGCTGCACTTCCCTTCTTAGTCTCCATTTGTTGTGAAGATGTAGGCATCATGCTCTGGTGTTTGCAGAGCTAATAGATTTATTGAGATGCAAGAGATCAAACAGGATGGGGTCCTAATGGCTCACAGTGCGAGATATAGATCTCCCTGTAAGATCCTAGAAGGCACAGAGTAAAAGAACAGCACTTCTATAGCTTTTCCTAGTAGCAAGTAGTCTTCTTGTTAGGAACCTCTGGGCCTTCCTAATGGGATAATATACCCAGAGAGGTACATCCCAAAAGATGCATTGTTTTCTATACAGGTGTAATCATAGCAGGGTATGACTGAGCTGAATGACATGCCTGTAGATTTCAGTTGTCTTAGACAGACTGTTTTTCTGACTGCTGTAGCTACATGATGGTCTAATGAGAGAGAATTATGAACCCAGCTTTCCAGATCCTTAACTACATTATTATTTTGGACAGAAATATTAGCTATGCTGTATTTTGCTGAAACAAACACATCAGGGAAAAGAGAAATTTCCCTGTGTTCACCTGTTTGGAAAAACAGCATTTTGTCAGGAGTTGTAGAAGTAACCAGTACAACCAGCATATAGTTCCTCATTTCACATGCATTTTAAAGCTTCTCTTCTTCTGCCTTTTTATGTTTTATATCCTGATGCCATTACTTAAACATTCACACTTTTTTCCCCAGTCTATATTTATGTCTACCCTAATAAACTTAGTGCCATTTCACTTTTCTTAACTAATGCTGCCTTGTATATCTCACATTATGCTTTTTGAATATCTGTCTGCTTTTATGTGCATTTTTATTTGTCATGATTTATCGCCATTATATAGGAATACTTCTCCACATTGCTTAATCAGTGTAATATTCCAGAAGTTTAGCACAAGTATTCTTTCCTAGAGGATCATTGCTGTATGGGTGTTTTTGCTTGTGCTGAAACAAGTATTTAGATTATACAAATTCAAGTACTGTATTTCAAAAGTGGTGATTTATATATATATATATATATATATATATATATATATATATATATTAGCAAAAGTCAAATGTTTGCTTTTTTCTGTGTAATGAGGTACCAGATTAATTAGCAGCTGTTTTGGGTGTACTGTACCCCAAAATTGTGTGTGTGTGTGTGTGTGTGTGTGTGTGTGTGTGTGTGTGTGTGTGTGTGTGTGTGTGTGTGTGTGTGTGTGTGGAGAGGTACAAGGCACATGTCCCTTCATAAAACATCATTATAAACAAATGTTCATTCATAGTTATCGGCTTGCAGTTCTCTGCATTGAAAGAATACTCTTCCATATTTCTAAGGAAGATGACTGCCATATAAATATGTTATTCAACCATTCATCCTTTTCCTAAGCTATATGTCTTGGTGAGGAAAACTGGAGTAAAAATTTGAACAGGACCATCCAGACTTCCTTACCTCCAGCAATAGTCTGTAGTTGGTTGTATAGAATTCCTAAGTGTTCTGTGCAAGATGGGATATAAAAATCACTTTAAGGTGTCCAGTGTTTGTCCTTAAGCCTACTCTCATTGGGCCATGTGGTACACTTTTCATGGCAGGCATGCTGGGCATATCCTCAGAAGGTGTACAGACTATCTTAACTGACTTCTTTCAACCTAGAAGTACAATGGCTGATCTCCATCCACTTGCAGATTTTTAAACTACTCAGTCAGTCATGGATAATTAATCCATCTATCATGTGAAGGAACTTAATTTCTGCTGCTTGTGTGTGTGATTTTATCCTTTATTTTGTGTATCTAACGCACATCACCATACCCGAGAACTGAGACCTGTACTGTCCAGTAAACTGAGAGGTTCATTCTGTGATGTGGTTATCACTTCACCATCACAGTATGGTACAATAATTATAGTACTATGTACCTATTTGATGATGTTCAAGGTCTGTCTCCTCTAATATCACTTGTGATTAAATTCTGAAGACACAAACTCCTCAGCTTTATGTGGCTGAATCCTCTCTGATACAGACAACAATCCACTCTTTTCACAGCTCAACTTCACTAAGTAATCCACAATTTTTTTGGAAAAGACACAGGACATCTGATTCTGACTGGAAGGTGTTAATTACATCCCAGTGTTTCAGACTCATCAGCAAACCACTTCAGCATATGCAGTCACCAAGAAACATCATCTGTAATCATAAAGATGCAACTCTCACATACCCACAATATTCTTCACACCTTGACTTCATCACAATATTCTGTCCATAAAATCATGAACATAAGGGAAGACAAAACAACCTTGGGGGAGTCTATATCTGCTTTAAATGTATTCTGATTAACACTATAAATGCAGACACAAGTCCCACTTCTCAAATAAAAGGATGGAATGGTAAGGAGCAGTAACTATGGGACTTCATACTACTGCAGCATTTTCCACAAAAAATTCCATTCTTTATGGTAATGAACTTTCTACACTTGCATAAAATTCATGTAGATAGTATGAGCAAACTTACATGACTCCTCCAACATCTATGTAAGATCAGGGATCTAATGCATTCTTCCATTTCAGAATGGAAGAAGCATGACCCTATAGTACTGGAACATACCCTCCTGTCTATCTGTCTGAAGGTGGGAGCCACCACCCCAGTGAACTTGTCTAGAAGCAGTATATCTGCTTTCTGTACATCACAGAAAAATATGCTAACTGTAACACCACAATTATGCCCAGCACCTACAGCACTTCCAGATGTATCTTATCCATACAGATTAATCAGTGAAGTAACCTCATCTACCAAAATGGATCCAAACTATCAACTAGTTCGGCATAGTTCCTCAAAGGAGGACGTCCAGCAGATTCAGGAGTTCATTGACAAGTTCATTCTACTTCCCAACAATGTCCCCAGTTGATGTAAGCATAAATATATTTTACATTTTTGCATAAAATGAGTTAGAAACTTCTAGATCTGGTTATGCATTGACTTCTCAGACCATATTGTAATTGATAGAAATGTATAGGTTAAGGCCTATCAATGTAGCAGAATTTAGAATTTTGACAAAAATAATTTATTTATGTATATTTATTAAGTAGATAACTGGTCATATGTAATTGAAATAAGACGTGAAAGAAGAGACTGCATCAACATATGTCCTGAACCAGAGGTCTAATAAACTAAAGGCTCGGGAGAAACTCAAAGGAAGGCAGCACTAAAGATATTTGCACTGAGTCTTAAACCCTGACACACTGGGTTACCATTCTGCCTGCTTTATCACTAAACTATTGAAGCAGGTAAGAACTAACTAAGGTTTTAAAGAATCATCTTTCCTTCAAAGATGTGATTAATGCAAACAAACAACTGAGAACAGACTAAGTGAATCTACATTTTTATATTCATGTGTGTGTGTGTGTGTGTGTGTGTGTGTGTGTGTGTGTGTGTGTGTGTGTATGTATGTACAGTATGTATGTACCTGGGGGTGTGAATATTGGCTCTATATGATTGTCATTGTTAAAGTGACACCCCAATCCCATCTGTAAAAGGTAGTTGCTCTATATATATATATATATATATATATATGTGTGTGTGTGTGTGTGTGTGTGTGTTATTATTTTAACTATTTCTATCTTTTGAGCTGCTTTTATTTTTACCAGAAATTCCATGTGTGTATCATATATGTATGAGGGAGAGATGATGCTTTAAAACATTGGCCAGTCTTTGAATAACATCATGATAGAACAGTCAGAATGATAATCCTGAGTGTCAGAGTTGTAGCTAGGTCCTCTCAGTATAATGTTGAGAACCAAAAAAAAAAAAATCCATAGCAGAAGGAAAAATGATAATCTGAGTTTGTTGATAACTATAGTAAGAGCCTGTGCTAGCTCCTTGCTGCAGTTTCTTACACTACAAGCAAGGGTGAGCATTCATTTAAACAGCCATGATGTTAGCAGGAGTTCCTTAAATAAATACTGATAATACACTCACACCTGATGGGCAACTCTTCTGACATGCTGATTGCACCCCCTAACAGCCTGCACCTAATGCAGCTGTCTCCTTTGTCCCATCTTATCTAAGGTACTGCAGAATAAGTGGCTCCAAGTGCTGTTTGATGGACCCACTTGTTTAGTTCTGACCAAGCCATGTCTGTCCTAAAGGATTTAATTGATACTGCAGTTCATACATGCTCTGGCTCAGGGACTAGGTTGATGGAGCCTCTTCTTTGCCCCTTATTATCTGATTACTTAATCATTTGTGTTGTGAGCAGGAAGCTGCTGTTGTACTTAGCTCTGTATGTGCTCCATAATAAGCCTGGGTTGTGGGTAAATTGGTTTAGAGAACCCAACCATTTACCTGGTAAAAAGGAGTTAAATATAAAAATATATGTTTAAATAAAAAAAATATATATGTAGTTATGCTTCTTATTTTTGCATATGTTAGTTTGTATATAACTATATATGTGCATGGATAGGTATAGACATGTACATGTAGACACATGCGCATGCGCACACACACACACACACACACACACACACACACACACACACACACACACACACACACACACACGCACACACACACACACACACACACACACACACACACAGACACACACGTGCGCACATCCAGTTAGCAATATAAACATTTCTGGACTGAATGACTTCTAAGAACCATTTCACAAGTTGGATGAACGTAATGGTTTTATACCCTGCTGTTTATTATGCTACTGACAACATTTCAATGCCTCTGCAGATGAGTGACTGTATAACATTCACAAACATTCCATCTGGTAAATGAGTTAACAGGTAGGTGAATGAATCCAGGCTGAAGGACAATGTTTTTCTAAATTGTTCGTACAAAAGAAGGGAAAAAAAGAGTTAAGCAAACAGGAATTTCCATTTTTTTCCTTCATTCACCAGTGTTATATGTGGTACATGGTGCTGCAGACGTTGTTTATTAGGGGTTAATGTATACTTATATGCTGAAGGCACCTGGTGCAAACATGTCATGCCTCATTACTATCTGGGTATGCATTAACCCAGGTATTGAATGCCTGTTCATGTTTTATTGTTTATACATTGTTGGACAGCCCCAACACCACAGAGGTACATGGCATATATGCAAATGCATTTTTCTCTGAGGAAAAAACATTGTTTGCTTACAGAGGCTGCCATTACTGAATCTATGTTGTATCACTGTGTACAGTTAAGTCATACTTAACTTGGAAGGCATGTCATAAAGAATCTTTAAATTAAAAACATCTTGTAACACAGATGTCTTTCTATACAATAATGTGTAAAAAACTGAAAAATTGCTTATACATTTTGCATATCATAGTCAACAACTCATCATTCTGTGCCTGCAACACAAGTGCTTCCTGCAGTCTAGGAAGCATTTGCTTACCTGGTCGTGGCCTTGGTCATAAGGATTCAGAATATCATTCATTTAATTTTAGAACTGCTCTATAGTTTGTGTAACCTAAACTACACATCTGATTATGTTATTCCATAGTAAGTTAAACAATGGTTTATGTCAGCTTAATAAGATCCAAAGTCACATATATGTGTAAGTGCTTTTTATTACCGATGATACAGAGACTTGTTTCAGTGATTTTTATGGATTTTTTAAACATGAGCAACGACACTACACATTTTTCTATACTCACCTTCAAATGAGTTTCTAGAAGCTCCTCTTTCAATTCTGCATTTAAACTCAATCATACTTCATGTTTCTCAGCTATTTTAAAATTGCTCTCCAATGTCTCATAACCTTTGAACTTGCATTTTTGCAAAGTTTACAGTTTCCTCTCAGTGCTCGCCATATTCCCCAGTGTGGACGTATCCTTTTCATCTCAGTGTCTTTGCAATTATTTATTAATGTTTATAGACCTCCCATTAGTCTAACTAGTCCAGTGGCCACTTTTCAGACAGATGTGATGTGGTATTCATTTTGGCAAGGGGTAATTAGACTGGAACACACTGATGGAGTTCACTTACTTGACAAATCTGGTTGTGATGCAGTTTTCTTCTACTGCATAATACAGTTTAGGAAGCTCATTAATAACCCCTTTAAAATTGTACTTTGAGATATTTTATTGATTTTTTGTGAATTTTTAGTATTGTTCAGGAAAATTTACCTTTGCTTTTTTTGTTAAGTGTCTTGGAATGTATTATATCCACATGTGATTCTACAATGTCATGCAGTTAGGAACTTTGCATGAGGTCTCATCACAAAGATGTTATCTCAAGAGTGAAGCAATGAAGCCCCCCCCCCCCCTTCACTGCACTAGTATCAGCACCAGATCATTTATCTATATGCATGGCATGGGAATAGAACTCATACACTTCTGATTTTCTCAGCAGTCAAGGCTGGAAATTACTGCTTGGTGATCCACAGTTACTCACTGATAAGGTTTGTACATAGTTTTAGCCATTGTCCACCCTTCTTGTCTTATTCCTTTTCATCTGTATCTCTATTCATCCTATAATTTCATGTCCTCTATTAAGTTTTCATAGTACACCCATCCTTATTTGAAACTTCTCAGGCTTTGCTTCATACCTTCTTAACTGCTCACATATCATTTGGAATAATCCTGAATTGTAGACTTCTACATATATCTCCAAAACCTGACACCACTGCCATCTCCTTACATTTTCCAGGCACAGGCACCTTTTAGCTGCAAGATACATATACATTCCTTATGTCTTCCTTAAGTATTCCTGTGACTATCTATTTTTGCACATTTTCTTCAATTCATTCTCATCTAGTGGCACTGAGTGTTCCCTGTTCCATAATGTCCTGTTTCCTTATAAGTTTTCTTCTCTTCTTCTGAGTATATTAATTTGTTATTTAAAAAAACATGTCATATAGTTCCCCATTTATTTATTCATATATAGGTCTTTTTCTACTTCTCCCAACAAACATCACCCCTAATCCCATAGATCATATAATCCCCTGAATCCTCCCCATCACATTGTATCTCTGAAGAGACTGCCCATGGAAATGGAAATAAATGACCAGAGATGAACATCATGTAGACAGCAATGCAGGTTATTTGTTGCTATCCTCCCTCTGTGACTCTGGATTTACCCGTCCAGACAAGGACCCCAAATGGAAAGGAGGAATATCTGTGTCTCTAGACTGGGAATCTGTCTAAATACATCACCCTTTGGGTCACATCACTAATGATGCAACGTTTTTAGTACTTTCTATTAAATGTAACATGTTCCTCGGGTGGCTGCATTACCACAAGGGCCTGCTATACCTCCTCCCTGATGCGTGTATGCTCATGCACACATGCCTCATGAAGGCAAGACCAGTCACATGATCTCAGTTCATAGTGCTTCCTGCCATGCTTGTACCACTACAGGAGGTGCTGGTGCAGCAGCAGACCAGACCACCACTATCCGCCAAGTGTGGGCAAGCTAGTGTCATTCGTTCCCTTCCATCTACTCTTATTCCTGCATTACCTAGACTGCCCTTTCATCTCAGGACATCTGAGTCATTATTAGGGTTTTGAACTGACAGCATATTATAAATATTGTCCCAGTTTGTTTGGGACTATGTGTAGGTAATTATAAACCATAGACTCTGCTTACTGATCATCTGTCATTCTTCCTTCGTCTCAGAGGAATCCCCCCACATATGTGTGTTTTTCTTGTCATTATCACTGTTTTTGGTCACATCACCATTTTAATGTAGATAGATTAGTATTCCTGCTGTTGACTCATATGATGGGAAGTGTTACTATTTCTGTCACTTAACAGTCAAATCTAAATCTATTCATACTGAACTTAATATACATTGGAACCAATAACCTGTTAGTACTTTAGCTTGTAGGTATCTTAATTTATTCTACCAGTTTTAGAATGAGTTCCAACACATTTTATGTTTTGCAGCTGACTGTACTTTTTATAAGCAAACTATTTTGCTTTTTTCCAAATCTCCTGATCAGATCAGAGAAATAATTTGTACTATGACCACCCTTCTAGTCTCTTCACCCTGGTGACAACTTTGAGTTAGGCTGCTACTTGTTTTCTCAGGCCCATCCGGTGTATACTGCATACAGCAACATTTTTTTTACATTAATAATTGTTGCTCAGACTTAACAAATGCAGAACAAATGTCAGCATGTAAAGCACTTCCTTAAATAATATTACAATTAATAATACCGGGAACCATATGTTTCCTGTTAAGGAATGTTTTCATAAAGTTAGTAAAATGTGTAAATGGTTAACCAGAAATAACTGCACAGTGTAGTCGTGTAAAGCAAAGGAAGTGTTGGTGAACATTATGCAACAGTTTTCAGTATACATAGTGGCTATAATCAATGTATTTACATTGAGTTTTAGAAAGGAAGGTGAGTAAAATAATGTGGCTATTTCAAGCATTGCATTTGACTTGTGTACCTTTTTGGAGAAGGGGCATATTAAGGGCTACAGACAACTACTTTTATGCTGTGATATCTTTTTTTTTAAAGTAAGATATCCCTGCTAAATGAGTGGTTAAAAATTTAGCAAAAAATCAGTTTCCAGACAACTGAAATAACCAGCTAAAATGAAATCTCTACTCTCTCTTTCTCTGTATATATATATATATATATATATATATATATATATATCTATATATATATATATATATATATATATATATATATATATATATATATTTATATATATATATATATATATATATACACATATATATTCAGATTAAAATCATAAGGTACATATATTCAGATTAAACTCATAAGGTAAATTAAAAAATAGAATAACACGAGCAAAAAAAAAAAATCAGATTGTATTACTCAGACTTAATCGATGCACATAATCCCTGCTGCTGGAACGCATTAGAAATGATTTCTCATTGTATAAGCAACAAATATATTGCTATCTTAAGCTGTCAAGATAGTGTCAGACTGTTTCAGCTCTACAAGTAAATGAAAACTACTACTTACCGAAATATATAGTTGCAATGAAAAAAACTGCTGCTAAACCTAGTAAGATTTTAAATGGTGAATGTACTAACATGGAAAATCCTGAAATATTTGATGAGCACATATATTTTTATAACATACAAAACAATATCCTTAGAAAAAAATAAATTTCTGTTGTACTGGTACAAATAAGAAGTTCTCAGTGTCTTACTCTGCATATTTACCTGACAGATCTTCCTTGGCTGACAAGTGAAAAATTAACCCTTAGGGTACAAGTTGAGAGAGATGCTAGTTAAGAGATTATTTTAATGCCCAACCTTACTTCACAGTTAAGCACATCTAAGCATATTCACAGTGTCTTTGATTAAGGGGATTATGTCTGGTAATCATTTCTGAACATAGGACATTGTACTCTGTGATCGATGTGCAGTGTTGTTGCCATAGTTTATATAATGTGCGTCACTTTTTATGTTTTCTTTTACTTTAAGCATTTTAAGCAATAGTTCAGGGTATTTAACTTAAGGGCTGTATACGTGCAGCCTTCATGTAAATTACTGTAATGGTGTGCACTTGGCTGAATTTTTTGCTTATTTGTCCTTTTGATTATGTCTGCTCTTAAGTGTCTTCCTGTACTCTTCCCTTCTGGCACTGATGCAACAGCTTTTCCTACATGAGGTTTATGGGATTTTTTTGTTTTAACTCTGGTCTACCAAACCCATTTCCTGTCATGACTATCCGCATGACTCTGAAAGGTATTTGCTCCCTACAGCTGACATACATTCACTGCAGCTGTTTGTGTAGGATTTTGTTGTCACAATGTAGTATTTCCTTATTCATATGTCCCCTTAGGTTGTTGCAGTTACTTAATTTCATTTTGCTTTTTAAAAGAAAAGGAAATCATGATTATTTTCACATGTTATTTTGAAGGACAGGCTAAAACTAAAGGACTGTGGCTGACAAAGTTTGCTGATGACTGTAAACTGTGAGCGATCATTGAAACCCCTAGCGATATCAACATCCTGCAAGAAAGTCTTACGCAGACTAATGACTGTTGCCAAAGTCATAGATTTAAACTTACTGCAAAAAAATACATTATTATCCCCTTCAGCAAGAGTGATGTTCCTGCAAACTACCAAATCAATAACAATATCCTAAGCACACAGTCAGTGGTGAGAGATCTGGGCACACAAGTCAACAGGAACCTTAACTTCGATCACCATGTCTCCATAGTGGTAAGAAGGGCATTTTATATTGCTCATCTCTTAAGTAAGAGCATTGCCTCTAGAAAAAAGAGGTTATAATTCTTCCTTCAACAGGCCAATAATAGAGTACAATGTTCCCTTTGGTATGTTCCTTTCAAAACATCTCCAGCAACTGGAGTGACCACAAAGATTCCTTACAAAGAAAACTCAGAGTCTTCAAGATCTGTCTTAGGTGGACAAATGGAAATCATTGTCACTTTACTCTATGTCATGCAGACTGCTCAGAGGCGACCTGCACCTTGCATATAGAGTAATCTGTGACCCAGCTTTAATGGAAATGCTGCACATTCGCAAGTCAAACAGCACACAGGTCACTCACTCAAAGGATCTTAACCTGGTATGTGATATCAATAGATCTTGCTAGAGAGACAGATTTGCCTCACAGAGGTTGCCCAACCTTTGGAACAAGCTTCCAATTCATGTTAAATAAAGCCCCTCGCTGGCCCTATTTAAGCGTAATTTGGACTACTGGATGGGTAACTAGAAATTCAGCCCAGGGGTTCCACCTGAGTCCCTCTTAGACAGGGGTAATAGGTGCTGATTTTAGTGTCTACTTAAACCAGTCACACTTTTGAACATGGGTTGACCTTGGCTACACTTGAGTGGGCCCTGGAGTCATTAGCCTAATAACATCCTATAATCCTATGATCCTATGAAATTGTGTATGTAATTATACATATTTATTTGTACTACATTTTGTTGCTCGCCTTACAACAACAGTGTGCCATGCATGCAGTGCACTTGTTTGACTTGAAGTTGATACTGTTTGGAACATATCACATACCCTTTAAGTGGACTTGCCTAGCACATTGGTCTTCTTTGAGTTGTATGTAACCTCTCCTATTAACTGACACTCTTATGACCAACGTGATTGGTTCAACCTGACTATATTTGTTCACCCTCTTGTTTCCTCCCAGATTATGTATTTTTCTCCTAATAGAGTCAGTGAGTCTTGGAGTGTGATTTTTATTCTCTTAACAGTCAATGATCCTTGGCTTTTATTCCTTCACCACTGCCATACCCTATGGCCACCCTTGTTATCCATCACACCCTATGCTACCGATTCCATGCTTATTTGCACTTTTAAAAAGCAGAACCTAATGCTGTAGGATATCCAGCTGAAAATTGATTGCCCAGTCAGCCAAAAGGTTGGTGAACCGAAAATTCATCCAGAAGATGAAAGTCACATTAAAGTTTTTTTCCCCTCCATAACTCAAGCTACAGTGACCTTGGAGGTGATTATAGATAGTATGGTGCAGTGGGCATTGAACCCTGTAATGAGGACAGGGACTGCTCATGGTACTGGCTAATGGGCTACATCCCTCATGTAAAAATAGTTAGGAAATCATATTTCTAATTGTTTGATTTGAAAATAGTCATCTTTACTATTATGGGGGCTCAGAGCTCTATACATGCTATTGCACATGTGCAGAGTTCAGATGTCTATTAATTAAAAACAAAAAAATAAATTGTCTTTCTTGGATGGGTTGTTTTCGAAAAAAGAAATTGTTGGCCATTATTTATGCAGATATTCATTAATTTGATCACAATCAGACATCCAAGGTGTATACGGTCAATAAAGTGATTCTAAATGGTTGATGAGAGACAGTCTGTAGAGAATACTCATAGATCTTCCTGCATTTTGAGGGAGGGAGAAAGGATACTTCAGAAGATGTTGACTAGACAAAGCACTGAGGATCTGTTTCTTTTTGGCTGAGTGAAAGTCTAAAAAATATGAAGACAGACCTGCAGAGGTGTGAGTGTAGGAAAAATTATGTATGTGTGTGTTTTTGGATAAATAATAAGTCAATGCTGTGATTTCTCCCTTGTGACTTGAAATGACTTGAGTTTTACTTAACAGTGCTTCTATAAGCCAGCCTGACAGCATATGTTTTTTTTCTTTTTTGCATTTAATATGTTCTGCGTGTTGGGGGGTTGTAATGGGTTTCTCTATATACACTTGGCAACAAGATTAAATATATAACTATGGTTATTATTAATGCATTTATTTATTAATTTGATCAGCATTGCACATCTGAGGTGTACACAGTCAGTAAGCTATAACTAGTGGACACCTGTATGTTGTTCTGTATGTGTGAAAGGGTGGTACGCATTTTTATGCATTCATCAGTGGGTTACAGTGGGTTGCATTGTATGTGTTTGACAATAACAAACTGAAACATATTACAGCATCCATTTATTTATTTATTCATTGATTTTATTGTGATCAAACGTAGTTGGCTATATATGATAGGGACATCTATGAGTTGTGGGTGGATTGAAGTAGGCTGCACTGTATAGATGTGAAAGTAGTGAGCTGAAGTATATTATAATGGTCATTATTTATGCAGAAGTTCATCCATTTGATCACAACCAAACATCCATGGTGTATACAGTCAATAAAGTGGCTCTAAATGGTTGGTAAGAGACAGTCTGTAGGTGAAACTGATTGAATCCTGCTATCTTTTTTCATAGTTAAACAGCCATTGATCTGGTTTGGAAAGGTGTGTGTGTGTGTGAGTGTGTGTGTGTGTGTGTGTGTGTGTGTGTGTGTGTGTGTGTGTGTGTGTGTGTGTGTGTGTGTGTGTGTGTGTGTTTATGCAGAACAAGTTTAACTATATTACTGCAACCATTATCATTATTTATTTTTATCCAATTTCAATTAGTCATCTAAGTTGTAAACAGTAAAGTAAAGATACTATACTGACTCAGTGCTTAGGTAGTCTGTGTATAAAAGTGATTGACCCCAACATTTGTTTGATTACAGTTAAACAGCCATTCAGCTACCATAATATAGACCCATAGTATTCCATTTAGCCTCACTCATTGGTTTCCTGCAGCCCACTGCTTTGAAGTCACCAGCCACCAATGTTTGAAACAGTGTAGTAGCATAAACTGAAATTTAAAACAATGTTTCCCAAATGGACAGTTAGCTAAATTAGAACTACTTTGTCCATTCATGAAAGTTCATTCTGACCACTTGTTTTTGGCCAGTGATAGAAACCTGGGAGTAGGGTTCCCCATGTTTCTTGCTGAAGAAGACTTGTAGAGAAATTCATGCAGCATCCTCAAAAACCTTTAAGAGAAGAGCTACTGTTACTTTTGATATGAACTGAGTGTTTTATCAAATAATTACAAACAGGAGCTATTATTTGAAATAATTTGTTTCACAAATAAATAAGACTAATTCATAATGGATATTTTTTCTAACGTGAACTTACAATGCAAAAGATACAAGAAATAGGGGGCGGAGCCTAGATGGCTATCTGAAGGCAGCAGTTTTTTAGAGCTCCATAAACTAGAAATTTCACTAATTTTTTTTTCTAACAAAACTTTATAAATATTTAGTTAATACTCTATAATAACTAATTACAAATTTTGGTGGGTTTTTACAAGACATTTCCTGTAAAATACTCAGGAGTCTTTACACAGCAGCTGAAGAGATGAGTAACCTGAAGAACTCTCACTCTGAACTGTCACTAAAAAAGGAACTCCAAATGGTAACTACCACATTAAAAGAACTATATATAAAAATGAATGATTTCAAAGTTAATCTACAAAATCTAAAAGAGAACTCTCAGAAACAAACAGAAGTCTTTAAAGAAATGCTTCTGCAGCATCAGTTTAAGTTAACAACTATTGAAACTTCTTTATCTGACATCGATGGAAGACTTAAAGAAGAGGAGACACAAACAGATTTTCTCCTGAAACAAAATACCCGGCTCTCCAACAAAGTAGACGACTTACAGAACAGGGAGAGAAGATCAAATATCAGGATTTTTGGTCTACCTGAGAATGCAGAGGGAAAAGACATTATCTCCTTTCTAAATTCATGGATACTAGAGATTCTAAATCTTAATGAAGGCTTGTCATTTGGCATAGAAAGGGCACATTGTGTTTTGGGAAATAGAATTTCAGCATCATCCTCTTCTTCTGCCTCTATGCCACCAAGATCAATTATAATAAAATTTGTATCCTTTATGGACAAAGAACTGGTGCTAAAAACAGCATGGAGGAAAAGTCCAATAAAATATAATCAACATCTAATAAGATTTGACAATGACTACCCCACTAAAGTTCTTGAGCAGAGGAAAAAGGCGTGGCCACTAATAAAAATTCTGAAACAGAATAATATCAAAGCTCAAACAGCCTTCCCTGCAAAGATAAGGATACAGCACCTAAGTGAGATAAGAAACTTCAACACTCTGGAAGAAGCCTTTCAGTTCATCAAAAATAATAACATTATAACCATCCCAGAAGAAATGGAATGGACATCCCTGTCACTGAAGAGATCCACTTAAAAAACTAGTTGGACTGATGTCAAAAAGAAGAAACAGAAAACTGAAACTAAACTACCTACTTTGGTGAAGTCTCTCAAAGTATCAACTAATACCTAATAACTAAAAGACTTTTAAATGGACTAAACATGTTACATAACATTCATTTTCATACATATAAGTAATACTAGAGTAAAAGGAAAAGGTATGTGCTTCTATTACCTCATATAAAATTTATAAATCTAAGTTATACTTTAACTAAACAATCTATTTCTAATATTGTCATCCTTCTCACTTTGCTTTATGCCTCGTTATCTATCTTTATATTTAGATATTTACCCTATTTATCTATTTATTTACATTTCTTTTTCTCTATATACATATTTGTTAATTATAAGTATACCTATAGTTAGTTTTTAGTCTAGTAGTACTTCATTTGCAAAGTATTATTTCATAGTTATGTAGTAATTAATTTATTATTTCATGCTTATTTGTTATATAGTATATTTAACCTAATCACTATTAATGATTGATAGATTTTCCCATTGCTTTGTTGTGACCTAGATACTGGGTGAGATTTCCCTTAGCGGTGATGTAATACTGTATAGATGTTGTAATATCCTTTGAATGTTATTGTTGTTGGGTATCTAGTTGTTCAAAGGCTTTCCGCTCTAGAGTGGAAATGAACTGTCATATAGATGTTGTTGTCTCGCTGGAATAGAGTGGAGGACTCTCTGTCTAACTTGGGTGAAATTTGAGTGTCTTTGATGCGGGGGGGATTTCGTTCTTGGCCCTGGCTGCATTAGAGTGAAGTGTCGAGTTAGCATGTTGCTGTTTGTTCGTCGACTGGGGATCTCCGGTTTGGCTTGTATGGTTGATATTTTATATTCCTTTGGGTTAACAAAATATGCTGCGGGCTACGGATGAAGTCCCCTGAAGGACTGTTGGACGGGTGAGTCTGGCATTCAGCAAAATGTAGTCTGCAAGGTTTACTAAAGGTTTTTTTTTTTTTTCTTTTTTATTGAAGAGGAAACATTGCTGTGAAATCAAAGAGAAGTCCATGTTTGGCGAGGTGAAAGAAAAGTGATTGTGTTTTTAGCTTTAGTTTCACTGTTTAAATGGAACCAGATGCTTAAGGCGACTGTTGATTGATTTCTGAGTCAAACGGTGTGTGAAATGTCTGGTGTAGAAGCTCTCAGAAGGTGCTCTTCATGCCTTATTTAAATAAAAGCTGATAGGGAATGAGTTAATGTTTTAAAACATAGATTTTTTTCTCTCAGGAAACAGTTTGAGCAGGGAAAATCACTCTTGAGAAGGTAAAAAGAAGCTTTTAAAATATCTAGTTCTCACGAGCTATGTATACAGTTATGTACATATTTAGCTATTGAATATTTAATGTAGTTATAGCAACATACGAGAGTTGATGTGATTGGTCACCAGTATGTGTATTCTGTAAGAAGCCTGGTCGCTTATAGTAACAAAACGGGCCGATCAGCTGTTCATGATTTTACATTTATTTAGGTACAGGAACTTAACACAGTATGTGTGAAGCATTTTAGTAGAAGTAAACATTAAATCCAAGTATCTAGTCTATTAGAAGCACATGAAACTCTTGTATATAAAAATCTTCTGCTATATTAATGTGTGAATACATCTACATATACATCTCTAGGAAATCTTTACACACAACTTTAATATCAGCTGACATTATAAGATCAAGATTTAAACATTTTGATATGAATTATTTGATCAATCTTTTTAATATGTAGAATAATATACATATTCTTTGTCTGTATGATTTAGGTTATGATAATCATCATTAATAGCTAATATATGTTACAAGTCTGTCTGAAAAAAGTGTTAAATAACTAATGAGTTGAAATGAAGTATTTACTGTATATCTTGGAAATTTGTACTTCGAGCAAGTTCAGAAAATTGAATATTCATTATTACAGACGTTATGTTTATCTGATTAGTTACTAATTATGTATGTATGTGTATGTATGCGTATATATCTATATATATATATATATATATATATATATATATATATATACATATGTATATATATATATATATATATATATATATATATATATATATATATATATATATGTATAGGTATGTGTGTATGTATATGTGTGTATATATTGATATATATAAACATTTACTTCTGTTGCTGAATGATAAATCATATAAAATATTTTAATAGACTCCTATACTATTTAAGATTGTATATTTGGAGCTCTAATGAATGAAAAAAGGAAGTTAGTGGGATAGTTCACCAGATGTACCTATCTGATGGGCTAGGAATGTATTTCATTCCATGGTGGGCAAGTTTTAATGTGCAAACTAGTTTAATGTTATTTTTCTCTTTAATTTTTTTGTTATTAATTATTTTCTCCAAGCCTGACTTAATTCTATTTGATTATATTAAAGTTAACATCTTACACAGAGCTAGATGGATATTTACAAACTAATATTATTCTTTTTATTATATGTAGAGGAGATGATTTCAGGAAAATATATTGACATTTAAATACTTCTTTAAAATAACTTGGCATGGATATCACATTACTGTCTTTAAACATAAATGGATTAAATAATCCAAATAAATGATCTAACTTACTAAAATATTTAAAGATAAATAAACCCCAGTTAATCTTTTTACAGGAAACTCATTTCAAAATGAATGATAATTTTAGTTGGAATCCAAGTGATTATTGGACCTTAGCATGCTCTAAATTTAAATCTAAGAAAAGGGGAGTAATAATCTTATGGAGAAATAATTCCCTAAACCCTGAAATAGTATATAAATATATTGATAAAGAAGGGCTTATAGCTATAGTTATACTGAAGTTGAATAATAGGTTATGGACATTAGCTAACTTATACTGGTTTCCTGGTATTGGGACAGGCACAGTTAAAAAACATCTAGACCAAATCGTAAACATTTCCAGAGGGAATATAATAATAGGGGGGATTTTAATTGTCTAACTGACACTTCTCAAACTACCAACAAAAAATCTCTACGTTTAACAGCTACTGCAAAAATACTAAAAAAATGGACTGAGTCATTAAAATTGATAGATACCTTTAATGTTATTGATAATAACTCCTTGACATTCTCTCATCAAAATTATAGGTTTGGTACTCGAACCAGAATAGACAAACTTTTTATAGTACAAGATCTTCAATCCAAAATTACTTCTTTTTCAATAATCCCATGCCCTTTATCAGATCACAATTCACTAGTTCTTAAAGTACAAGTAGATTTTAAACCACTATCATTCCTTTCTAGAATACCTTCATACATTACAAAAATTAAAGAATTTAAACAATGGTTAGTGAAAGAACTAAATTTCTATCTAGACATAAACTATAATTCGGAAGTAAATATAGTAATAGTATAGGATTCATTAAAAGCTTATATTTATGGAAAAGCGATTGGCTGGTATAAAAATAAACTCAAAGAATGGGAATCTGAACTACAAGAATTACAAAGAAAACTCACATTATATAAATCAAAAAACAACTCTAATACAATGGAGAACAAGAAGGAAATAGAAGAACTAAATAAAAGATATATTGATATTTTAAGTCATAAAACTAATTTAGCCATAGAAAGGTTAAAAATAAACACTTATGCTACTTCTCCAAAACACCTACATAAATTATCTGTTAAAGTCAAAATGCAATCCAAATCCAATTCTATTGTTAATATTCTACACGAAGGAAGACATAAGAAGGTCTCGGAAATAGGAGATATATTAGACGCATTCAAATCTTATTACAGTAATCATTATAAAGATACATATAATACAATTGACTATTCCTTGTTAGGAAATATGATCTCTAATATTAAATCAATACCTGATACTTTACAAAGAAATTTACAAAAACCTATTACACTCCCAGAAGTCATAGATAAAATTAAAGATAGTAAATCTGGTAAATCTCCTGGAATGGATGGTTTAATTTCAGAAATTTACAAATTATTTCCCAAAAATATAAACACCTTGCTACATAAGACATTAATTGAGATTCAAACCCATGCAATTATTCTCCCTTCATGGAAATACTCTCTAATTATACCCATTTTAAAGGAAAATAAGGATGCTAGCCTTTGCAGCTCATATAGGCCAATTTCACTACTAAATAATGATTATAAAATTTGTATGTCCATCCTGGTAAACAGAATAAAAAATCAATTAAATGAAATCATTAACAATGACCAGACTGGATTTCTTCAGAATAGACATACACATGATAACATTAAAAGAATATTGACTTTAATAGATTATCTAAATAAAGAAAATATAGAATCTTTGATAATAGGACTGGATATTGAAAAAGCATTTGATTCCTTAAATTGGGACTAGCTAATTAAAATTCTTGAAGTTTATAAATTCCCACTTTCCTTTATCACATTTATTAAAAAAGTATATGAAAATAATTTAGCCTATGTCAAATTAGGACCCTTTACTTCAGAACCTATACAAATTACAAAAGGTACTAAACAGGGATTCCCAATGTCACCCATTTTATTTGCACTGGCTAGCGAACTATTGGCTATACTAATATGAAACAATCCAAAGATAAAAGGACTAAATATATTCGACCAATATAACTCTAAGGTCATGTTCTTTGCTGATGATGTACTCCTCACTCTATTGAACTCAAAAGAGGCTTTAGATGAACTAGATATTCTATTAGAGAAATTTTATAAGATTTCAGGTCTTTGCTGTAATAATCAAAAGTCTAAATATCTATTATTAAATAAAAAAAAGACATACAAGTAGATAAGAATAGTATCATAGGATTGCAAGCTACAAAAATAAAATACCTAGGGATCGATCTATATGATAATATACAAGATATAATACAAAATAATTATAAAAGGATTATTGACATAATAGATTCTCTAGTGAATAAATATAATACTCTGTTTCTAGTCTTTGAAGATAGACTTCAATTGATTAAAATGGTTCTTCTCCCTAAAATTTTATATATAGTCTAAGCTCTTTTGTTAATTCCAGAGAGATTTTATCTTAAGAAAATAACATCAGCACTACTAAGATTCTTATGGTACCCTAAAAGAAACAGAATTGCTTATGCACATCATATAAGACAATGGGATCAGGGAGGAATACATTTCCCAGACATTGAATCATATATAAATGCTACATTACTCAAAACTGTGACTGAATGGATTAACCCTAATTACACATCCAACTGGAAAAAATTACATACAATGATTATATTAAATGAAAATAAACTTACTAATAATATTACTATTATAGATACGAATAATATACTATGGTATTCATTGTGTATAAATCTACAGTACAATATATCTAAACCAACAAAGACATTTGTAATAAATCATTTATACGATCATTTTAGAAAATTTATAAATATGAACATGGATTTAAAGATCTGGTTTCCAACATTAATCCCCTTCAGCATTACAAAGAGCTTTCCAGATAGAATTCATAAAGAAGTATTTATGCACTGGGAACAGAAAAAAACTAATTTGTTGGCTCCATTGTATAAAAAAACTAAATGTTCTCAATATACAATATATGATGTCAACTTATGAATTAAACTCTAATGAATGGTTAATGCTTCAGAATATATTGACTTTCTCCTAGGATCTATGTAGAGTATTAAATAATTTGTCATACTCATCTTCACCTAAGTTTATAAGTAGATTGTTTGAAATTATTTATAATAATGAAAATATGAAGAATGGAACTTCTTACTTTTACAACTTAATAACAAACTACAAAACAGCACCTAAAACAACATATTGGCAATTTATTACTAGAGGATATTCGATTCAATTAACCCCAGAAAATAAGTCAAATATACTACTTTCGGTAAAATTAACCTCCAGTTCTCAGTATTGGAGAATATTTACCTGGAAATTCCTACATATATCCTTCTTGGCTCCTGATAAAATTTCAGAATTCATTTCTTCTTGTAATGGAGTATGCTGGAGATGTCAACAGATTGCTAAGGCTGACTGGCCTCATATTTTTTATGATAGTAAAAAATTTAAACCCTTTTGGGAAAATATTAATAACTTCTTACAGGCTATTTACACAGATAATTTTGTCTTGACCAAAGCTTTAATTTTATTGAATATATCTGAAGAGGTTTATCAAAAAAAAACTAATCTTTATGTTTTATGGACAATATTAGCTATAGCTAGGAAATGCATAACAAAGAGGTGGAAGTCTACCATAGTACCTGTAAAAGAAGAATTTCTATGCTTATTAAAGAAGACGGTGTTGATGGAAGTTAAAACCAAAGAATTAAGATTGTTTCCAATGCCATTAACTAATAATCCTTGGAGAAAAGTTTTGTCATTGGTTGATACTCTACAGATGGATTTAATCTCTTCTTAAAGAAATCATTCTTAAGTTAAATATATTTATTTTGTTTAATTTGCTATCATTCATTTATTCATGTCAGGCTGTATGTAAATATGTACATAATTTAACTTCATAGTTATTATGATTCTGTATTGTAAAAGTAATTATTGTTGTTGACTAATAATCAAAATAAAAAATGTTCTGAGTAAAAAAAAAAGATACAAGAAATACATAAATAAAACAAATGGCGAATATATAGTTTTAAAACAAATAATGCAAGCATGTTCACTTCACTTACAAACAAATGTATGATTTAGTTACAGCTTATTGATGCTCCAGACCTTTCTGTACCTTTATATTATTCAGACATGGGCATCTTTCACTGTTTATTTTTCTCTGGATTACTTCAAGTGGTGGTATTCTTTGTGCAGTAGGTTCTGCATTCATTTGACTGAATATGAACGTAAAAATGTTCACTGAGTGGGGTAACAAGTGCACATGAAACTCCTTGCTGCTGTCTCACATATTTCTTCATAGTGCTTCTTACATTATTGATTTCTGGTATAAAAAAAATTTGGATCTGCTTCCTGAGAATTAATTCAGCAATGACTTATAGACTGACATGCTTTTTTTTCCTTGCACACCTAGCTATACCAATTTCTTGCTATCCTTGTACCACCAAGCGCAAACACTATAATAACGTTCTGTTTTTTTACAATTCTTGTATTGTATGTCCTTTCTGATTTGCTGCCTTTTGTTAAATTCTTTGCAGTTTAGCCACTTGACAGTTGTAGTTTGGAAACACTGAACATTCTGCTCTTACAATTATCATCTTCCTTACTCTTTGCCGATGCATACAAATTCATGTCCAAGTCAATATGTATGCAATCAACTTAACCTGAAATTTCTGCCTCTTAGTCATATTTCTTTATCTTCTACCCATTGCTAACATTCTAGGTGTTATGCCTTACCATCCAGTAAGTAATCCACATGCTAGCCTATTTCTGAAATCAACATTTCCCAGACACCCAGTAATTTGCAGGTGTTCAGCTAACTCTTTACTTTTTTACCAGAGTGGTAGTATATATTCTCAGTGTTCCTTATGGGTTAATTTTACATACACACTGATGCTTTTCTCCAGAGCAGCATCTAGAATCTTCTAATAGACAATAATAGAGAAATTAATGGAAAGATGAGGATAGGCATACATAGTAGGGCATCTAATGTATGCTGCTACAGAATTCATTTTGATAAGCACTTGGTGCAGCTTTTCAGCTGCAAAGCACGTATAAACATTAAAGTCATACAAAACATCTCATCCTTGCCATTCAAGTACTGACTCTGCATATATCTGAATTATGATGAAAAGATTTGATATTGTTGGGATGCACAGCTATCTGAGGATGATCTTAAGTACAATATAACCTATAAACAGTCAGGCTAATATGAGCATATAATTTCCTGATAAAGGTAAAAAGATGTAACGTTTTTTCTGATAAAGTTAAACATATAAATTTTGAGGAAACAATTACTCAATTCTAGGCCTGTGCGGCTCCATATAAACTTGATGTATGGCCGCTAAAGATTTTTTTAACTATTCCAGCAGATTCCACCAATGCATTATCCCTCATGTCCCACCTGATCATTATGACTCCTGCCATATTTTATTGATCCTCACCAGCATTCTTTGATGTAAACTTTCACCAGCTGAGCCCTTCAGTTCCTTCACTGCACAGCATGGACCCTTCAGTTCCTTCACTGCACAGCATGGACCCTTCAATTCCTTCACAGCACAGCTTTTGTCTACCTATACTAGAAGCAAGCTTGTTTTCTCAGTGCAAAATTCCATATGCTTTGCTTTGTTCATAGCTCAGTACTAGGCTAACTGTTGCCCTTGCGAGCCATTGTAAGCCTAGCCAATTATCCTTTGTGAGAATCAAACCCCGCACCTTGAGTTTGTAAGGCTAACACTTTAACCATTAGGCCACCCTCCCAACCCCAAAATCCTTTGCCTAGCTTGTCAATACAGAAGTTAGCACTATTATGTACCTGCACATTTACAGGACAAGCTCTGACTGTCTATACCACTTCTGTATAACTTAATGAGATTCAGGTTAGTTCAGCTCTACACATAGCACATTTAAAGGCCAGCCTGTGACATATGTTGACCTCTGTGGCTTGCTACAATCTAAACCAGTCCTAGGACATTTACTGGACATGTTTGCTTTACCTATACAACTCTATATAACTTAATGGGGCACATTGCAGCACTGATGTACAGCACAACTTTTGGAGGTTGGCATAATGGTTAAGGTGTTTGCTTTACAGACACAAGGTGCAGGGTTTGATTTTCACATGGGGTAATATGCTAGGCTTAAAATGACCCACAAGGGCAGTTGACTAGTACTAACCTATGAACCTATAACAAGATGCAACTGCCTACATTACCTTATATAACTTAATGGGATACAGCTCCGTCTACTTGTGTGCTTAATTCATTTACAGAATATGCTGGGACTCTGCATATGGCTCTTTCATACTTAATGGTACACAAGCTAGCTCTGTCATACCCCCAGTATGCCAGCAAATTGTAGATGAATGCATTGTTTTGCTTGACCTAATAGCTCTGTGTAGACTTTGTTCATTACATATCAGTAGTGTATGATGCATATCACTTGCCGTATATCATGCTGTAGAACTCAGAAGCTCTCTTTCATGCCACATGCCCTATAGATGATCTTAAATAAACTAGATTTATAATTATTTAACTAGAGCATAATACTGATTCACATGAATCATCTTCAGGTTCATCCCAGGAGCAAATATGATGCAATATGGCAGTACATAGTAAGAAGCACCTACAGAATAAATGTGAATATTACAAACAGTGTACACAAAGGTTATGTATTTATAACATACGTTTTAAATGGGAAGAAATTATGGAAAGTATAGAGAGTATAAGAACATTGGTAAAATCTATACAAAAATTATAGTGCACGTACGAGAGATTATAAAGGTAGCTGATGGCAAAGTGGAAGAATAGAGAGGAAACTTGTGGTATTGAATGAAAATGGGAACAACAAGGGTGGGGGGACTGAGTGGAAGATAGGAAGGAGTGAAGTAGAAAAGTGCAAGTAAAACAGTAGGCAGGGAATGTTAAGAGAAGGAATATCAGTTCTTAGAGAATGTAGTTCAGTTTCTGCTAGAAATGTTGAGCTAATGCTTGATGAGTTTGGCAAAAGGGGGGTATGGATAGAATTTGAGTTTAAGTGACAGGTTGGGGAAAGAAGATTAGCATACTTTTGTGTTATCTGATTGCCTCAAGGTATGGTTTTGGAAGGGTCTTTTATCTTGCTGGTATAAAAATAATACCTTTGTGTGAATTTCTGATTATTTTGCTAGAACCTCCATTGTGCCTGACTGAGAGTGTTTCTTAAACAATCTGGAATTACAGAGCTGACATAAGTATATTTTTTGCACTTTATCTAACTGTTCAGTGTTTCTTAATAGTGCTGCACTGTTTATATTTATTTATAATTTAACAATACTGAACTGTTTTTATTTATTTGCTTAACAGTACTGCACTGTTTTTATTTATTTGCTTGACTGAATTATTGACTTTTCTGTGTCTGCATTTATATATATATCTGCTGACCTCTGGTTGAATTTTGTTTTTCTTCTACCCTCTGCCCAACTGCTGTTATGCTCTTTTTTTTCAAAAACATTTTTATTTTGCTTTCATTATAAACATACACAAATGTACATATAACAAATACAATAAAACATAACAAAACTATTTACAATATTTACATTCATCCATGATAAACAATCATTTTATCCATGAGAAGTTATCAGTATTTGTTCAAAAGTTTTTCCAATTTTCACCATGCTGTTTTTTATGAGTATAGCAAATGGCTTGCAGTTCTTTTTTACAAACAACTTTTGCTAAATTAATAAAATCTTTAAACATCAAATCTTATTTACTTTTCCATTTCAAAATAATAACTTTTCTGGCAATTGCAAGAATTGACCAGAGTAATTGAATCTGAGATTTAGGTATTGCATTAGGTATAGGAACATTGACTAGGATTAGTGAGTTACAAATATGACAATTATCAGACTATAAATAATTTACAAAATATCTGAAGTCTTTCCCATATTGAACAACATTTATACATTCAATGAACATGTGAACCCAGTTGGCCTATAGTAATTCATCACATTTCCAACATTTACTTTCACTGTTTTTCAGTATATGATTTATTTTATGTGGAGTATAGAAACTCCTATTCATAAATTTCCTTGTATACAACCTCCAATATAATGAATAAGAGGTACCATATATAGAATTCAATAACAATTTTTGGATTCATCAGATATTTGTTCTCCATTAATCCTTACATAGTAATTCCAAAAATCTGAGTCAGACTTTAGAGTGTCTTCTCTTAGTATCTTATAGATAGGTATGATACTTAATTTCCGATTATCTGTATTTTCAAGACACCTAATAAAAAGCTGAATCAAACTAGGTATAGATTCAGTCTCTAGATTGATTGATACTCTCATTTTGTTTTCTATAAACTGCCATAATGAGTGTATAAACAACCAACTCTCTTGACTATTATCAAAACTACATAAAAGAGAGTTTAGTGGTTTAATACTCTTATTTTCAATAAACTGATGCCAGAATATTAAGTCATTTTCCTTTAAGTTTTGCATCGCATTGATGTTGAAAGAATCTAGGCAATCAGGGGAGTATGTAATAGGGAATATAAGAAATAGAAATTGTTCAATGTTGTAATTACAATCAATTATATTTTAAAGTTATTAAATATTTGATTAATGCCATAAGAAAAATGATCAAACTTCTTATTAAATAAACAAAATTCACGTAAAAGCCAATGAACTCTACTTATTCCATATTGTTCCTTAAATTAATTTTCTATAGTTCTGACATCAGTTATATGAAGCTCATGTATTGTTTTCCAACCATATATATAGGTAGGTGTGCTCCAATGTAAGATTACATTAATTATAACTGATTTGGAATAAAGATCTAAGTTAGGGAATGCTATCCCATTAGTGTTCCAAACTCTAATGTGCCATTTATATGCAATCCTAGGTTTTAAGGAGAACCATAAAGATTTAAGTAGCATGGAATCTAATTTTTTAAATACATTTTTGGGAGGGGATAGTATCAATGACTGTATATAAAACAAAATTTTAGGTAAAATTATCATTTTAATTAAAGAGAGCCTATCCTCCATTGTGAAGAACATTTTATTCCATCTTTTGATTAGTTCACTAATGGTGGTTATTAAATTATTGTAGTTTAGTTTAATAGACTCTTTCCATGTACTCTTTATACTGACACACAAATATTCTAATACATCATTCTCCCAATTAAACAGGTTATTATCTCTTAGGTTTTTGTTGATCTTTTTGTTAATTAGTAATGTTTTGGATTTATTATGATTAAATTTAAGCCCTGAAATTCTTTCAAACTTGCTTAAGGTATTTATAACATCATGCAGAGAACCATCAATATCACCCAAAATTAACAACATATCATCAGCAAAGAATTGTATCTTAGGACAATAGTTCTTATTAATTTGAAAGCCTTTTATATTTTGCTTGTTTCTGATATATGCAGCAAAAGGTTGCATTGAAAGAGCAAACAATAATGGTGACAAAGGACAACCTTGTCTAGTTCCCCTTGAGGATTTCTAGTGGTGAGGATAGCCATGATCTGATTTTCACATAAGCTTGTGCATCCACTATAAATCTTCATTAATAAGTTGACAAAATCTGAGGAGAATTCAAAACCAATCAGAATTCTTTGTAGATAAGACCAGCTAATAGAATCAAAAGCATTTTCTATGACTAGGCTGATAATAGTTAGTTGCTTTTTTGTATTTGTATGCTATGTCTATTAATGTTAGTAATTTAGTAATGTTATCTTGCACTTTTCTATGAAGAATGAACCCTGTCTGATCATTATGTATTTAATTAGGTAATATTTTCTTTATCCTATTAGCTAATATTGTCATGAAAATTTTATAATCAGTATTTAGTAACATAACTGGCCTATATGAATCACAAGCTTTGGGGTATTTACCTTGTTTTAATATGGGGAGATAATTGAGTATTTCCATGATGGGGATATTATACATTTTTGCTTAACCATAGTAAAGGCACTCATCATTTTCTTTATTATATATTCAGGAAAAATTTTACATAGTTCAGAAATTATTCCATCCAGTCCTGGAGCATTATTATCTTTTACATTTTTTATTTGCTCTTTCACTTGTTAGTGTTATTTGTTTTCTAATATGTTAGTTTGTTGTATTGACACCTTAGTAGTTATATTTTCCTGAATAAAAGTACTTATTACATTATCTGTCTCCAAAAATGGTGTGTTATTATTTTGAACACTTCTAATATGCCCATTAAGTTAGATGTATTCTTAACTGAACCATCACTTTTATATTTAATCTCATTGATAAGATTTTGATTGTTTATTTTTTGGATCTTATCGCTATTTTATGTAGCTATTTGGGATTTACAGCATAATATTGTAATTTAAAATTTTCCAGGTTTATGGCTACCTTATGATTCAGAACTTCTAAGTATTTTTGATTTAACTTAGCAATTTCATTATGTGCTACTTTGTTGTTTAGTTTTGTGTCCATTTTTATCTTGTCTATTTTTTTTGTAAGTCTAAAAGTTAATTGTCCCACTCTCTCCTTTTTTTAAGATGCCAAGATTTTATTCTACCATATATATAAACTTTTAAGGTGTCCCATAGTATAGTATCAGTCACTTCACCATTGTCATTTGTTTCCATAAACATGTCTATTTCTTTCATTATCCATTCCCTAAAGTCATTTAACTTACTTATGTAAGCAGAAATTCTCTGTAGAAATCCTAAATCATCTGTATGCGTAGTTAATGTAAAGTTTATAGCATTATGGTCTGAAAATGGACAAGTCATTATACATATGTCACTTATTTTTGAGTATATATTTGATAGAAAGACCTTATCAATGTTTGTGTATCACACTGATATGAATAGTGAGTATAGAATAAGGAATAATGTTGTCTTAGACCATGTATATCTTTAAGGTTCATCTGATTTGTAAAGTCATTTAACTTCCTGGCTTGAGATGTTAGTTTTATTTTACCATTTTTAGAAGTATCATTGCCTGATAATCGGCAGTTAAAATCACCTGTTGCTATAATTTCCCCTTTTGCATTTAAAGTAATCAGATCCAGATATTTGTCAACATATTTAGTACTCAGTTCTGGTATCCAGTATGTATTAATCAAAGTATAATACTTGCTTAGCATCCCATCTTTATCTGAAATTGTATCTATAATTCTTGGCATAGTATAAGTATTTTTCCATAGAATAAGAGTGCCCCTACTTTTAGTCTTAAAACATGAATCAGCCAGAATGGTATAGCCATTGAATGAGTATTTTTGTAGATCTTTTTTTAATAGATGGGTTTCCTGTAAAAAGATGATCTGGGCTTTATGCATTTTGATATATTTAAGGAAACCAGCTCTTTTGACATTATTGCTCAAACCATTAATATTTAATGACAAACATTTATAAGCCATTGACCTTAATGTGTATGTTATTACTAACTGAAAGACCTTTCTTCCGTGTTGACTTGAAATCTACTGAAAACTTATCATGGATGCATAACGTGCATTAAGCACTACTTTCAAAAACCCAAAACTATTTACAAACACATACATGAAACATAAAGTTACTGGTTTAGTTAAAAACTTAACTAAACCATCCATCCACCACCTCTCCAATACCAAACAACACAAATTATCCATCTCTGCTTAGAATATAATATAAAGACAAAACAGAAAAGCATTATGAAAGCAACTAAAGAAATCTGAATCCATTAAATATATATTAGAATGAGAGTGTCCAATATATCTGAAGCCATATGAATATGTCACATATGATAATAGCACCTCTAATACGTAAATATGCCAGAAATACACATTAGATCAAAGTATGTATAAACATTAGAAGCTGAATGTTAAGAAGATTGTCATTATTTCCAAGAATTTTCAAGAAACATCAGATAATTTAACCATTTTGTCAGTTATCTATCTAACATTTTTCATGTAAGGATCTGTTGAATATATATATAACACTAATTACATCATAACTATTATAGAACTAATTATTTCCGTTTATAGTATCTAGTGAAGGATAACAGAATTTCAAGAGAAAAGAATTCCAAGTACAACCATGTAACAAGTTCAAAAGGTCAAATTATGTTATTACTGTTGTTTCCTCAAGCTGCAGCTTCATAAACTTGTTAAAAGTTATCTAAATAGGCTCATGCACAAGAGAAGTTGTCTCTAGTGAAGAAAAAAAGCATTTTCAGTGGGAAAGTCAGATCTTAAAGCTTTTAGAGTTTACAGAAAGAAACAAAAAACACTCAAACTGCCTTGTAAGTGCATGTCATGAATCTCCTCAATGAGAACAGTCACACAGACTAACAGTTTCCTCACAAAACATCAGCATCATGAAAAAAATAACCCTTTCATATAAAAACAGCTATTTAGATGCAACAACAGCTGTTTCAAATCAGAAATCATATTATAACATTTCAGTCATTTACCCACCAGTTAACCAGGCCAGACAGAGAGAGAGAGAGAGAAAAAAAGGAACCTAGGATATATATATATAAATCTTATATATATATATATATATATATATATATATATATATATATATATATATTTATATATATATATATATACAACTTATATTTAGCTATCTATAAAACACCATTAATGTACTGTATTAATGTTTACATGTATCTAAACAAAGAGGCTAAAACATCTCGTTAGAAACACTAATCAGAAACACCTTGTTACCCCACCACTGACCCACTAGAAAAAAATGCACTTTGGTATTAAGTCAAATTATACTATTAATGAAGAATTAGAAGACATACATCATTTGTACTTATTTAAAAGGGAAAAGTATGTAAAGTACTTATAATGGGGAAAAGAGAGAAAAAGAACATTGGTAACAAAAAAATAATAGGAAGAAAGAAGAGAGAGTGAATGTTATTTAAATACTTACTACTATATGTAATTAGAAGAAGTAGATATAGAAAGGAAAAGAGAAAGTTAAAAATAAAAATGATTCACATTAACTTACAGCATAGAGACTTTCCAGAATCAAATATATTATGATTCATAAAACAAAGCATTTAAAATGAGAAGGAATTTATTCATTTGTCCTTTTGTTTCTTAGTTTTATTTGCTCCTTCCTTCACAGACCATCCATTTTTTGTTGCCTGTCTCTTCAAACTCTGGGATGACCATTCCATCTCTTCTATGTCCAACAGTATTTTCTTCTTTTGGATAAATTCTACTGCTTCTTGTAGGGAATCAAAGATCTTCACTCCTTCTCACAAGGTGATTTTTATTCTTGCAGGAAAAAGAATTTGAACTTTAAAATTGGCTTTTTTAAGGACGTAATTAGAACACACTCCTTTCTTCTGGATATGACTGTAGAGGTATAGTCATTGTCAAAACAAATAACTTTTTCACCCATCTTGATAGGGGAATTAGTCCAAGCTGATTTCAGCACTGAGTCCTTGTCTTGAGAGGTAAGAAATCTCTCTATTATAGACCTGGGGTTAGATGAATTCAGAGATGAAGCTGGATTTGCCAGGTTCCGATGAGCCCTCTCAATTCAAAAAGAGAGGGATTCAGGCATGTTTAGTGCTGATGAAAACCATTTATTGAGGAACTGAATCATGTTAGTACCCTCTTCTTTCTCAGGAATTATATATATTCTTATGTTATTCCTCCTTGATCTACTTTCAAGGTCTTCCAGTTTCTCAATCAGCCCGATGTTTTGTTTCAGAAGAAATTCATTATGATGTTCATTTTCTGTCACTCTAGTATCTAGGTCAGTTACTGTTTCCTCTAAGGCAAGAATCTGTTCAGATTTTTTTTTACTATTCAGTTTAGAAGGTCCAGTTGTTTACTGCATTCTTGTTTGATAATATCCATTTTGTTTTCAAATTTGTCCATTTTTAGTAACAGTTCTTGGATGTTTGTTATTATAAGATGTAGTTCTTACTTCACTGCACTCTCCTGGTGTGGGTTCTTCGAGTTGCTCATCTTGAGATCTCCAGTAGGAAACTTCTTGACAGGAATAATTAAAAAATTATCTTCACTATGTATTAATTTTTAGAAAATAATAAAGAGTCTTTGTTAATCTAACTTTTAGTATACTTTTAGCTAGATTTTTCTAAAAATTAAAGTATATTTCCTGTCAGGATATTAAAATCTAAGCAGAGCTATGGATTTCTGCTGCTATCAGACTGATATCTTGGCCACTCCCCCTGCTGTTGTGTTTTTGAAGTTGGTGGCTTTTGCAGTTGCCTGTCCCTACTGTAAATGTGATCTGGGACACTCCTCCAAGTCCCATCTCATTAGCTCATCCTACCTAATACAGAGATCATTTGGGAAGGCCAAACCCCTTAGTTCCTTAACCTTGAAGTATCTTCTGTTCCTCCTCTCTCCCTTTCCACTTTACTAACAATAAAAAAACACTTTATTCAGCTGCTTTTACTGTATTTGTATTTCCTCCTCCTACTATAGTACTTAATCTTACTTTTTCTGCTACTTCCTGCTTGTTCTCTAAAGTGCTCAATAGCATCTTTTCTGTTGCATTTACTACTACTGCTTGTTTATAGCGTGTATAAATTGTAACTGCTATGCTAAGCCTCTTAGTTTTGGTTTAAGCACTTGGGCTTTAGGCCTACCCTTTAGCTCTCTCTGGCCTTTCTCCCTCAGATTCTGAGAAATATGGATGGACAATTTCCTACAGTTTCACCAGCCAGTCTGGTTGATATGGGCATCCTGAGATAGTGTAGCAACTGCCTTATGTACACAGACAACCATCTACTACTACCACCTAGGAATACAATTTGCAAGAGATGCAATTATATTAGGAATGCTCTCTCCCTTGCAAGCCGCTATATCTGGCACTGAGAAGGTTGTCAAGACAATCACTACACCTCAAACACCACCCACACCTATACAACACACACCCACATATGCTGACGTCCTCAACAAAAACATACCCAAACAAAGGAGACCTCTGAGGCAAAAACAAACGCAATCTCCACAGCCCTCCACACAGCATACTACACAGTCCACAAACCTGTGTCTCACAGCCACTAAGGCTTAACCATAAACCCAAAATATTAATCATAGGAGACCCCATAGTGAGAAACATGGATGTACCTGTTACCCAGCTGGATAAGGAGAAAGTCATGGTTAGTTGTCTGTCAGGGGCCAGAATCTACCATATAACATACGCACTCAAGTCTTTCTCAACAACAGGTACTATTATGACTCTGTCATAGTCCATGTTGGTGTGAATGACTTGAGACATACCTCCCTGGACTACACAATGACAGACATGATTGAATTTGCTGAATATGTGTCCCAGGCAGGTATGTCCCTAGCCTTAAGCAGCATTCTACCATCACCCAGAATGATGTCTCAATACAAACAGAAAATGATTGACTTTAATGACTGGCTTAGTTTCAGGTGTCATTCCAGGAGGATCCAGTACCTGACAGCCTGGGAATATATGATTGACAGACCATGATGCTTTGCCAGAGGTGGCCTGCATCTGTCTCAGTTGGGCTTCAGCCTTCTGGCAAAGACTTTTGCCTCCCCATATGGAAAAGGGATAAGGTTAAAACTGCCAACATAAAAATTTCAACAAAATGCAACTTAAAGGTCATGCTGCTAAATGCTAGGAGTCTAAACATGAAACTGCACTTGTTGCAAGCATTCTTAGCCCTGAAAAAATGCTGACATCTATACAGTCACAGAAACCTGGTTTAAAGCTGCAGAGAGCACCCCAGCCTTACCTGGTTACTCATCCTATCATACATTTAGACCCCAAACTGTGGGCAGTAAAGCCAAAGGAGGTGGAGTTTCAATATATATTAAAGACATACACACCTCCAGGCTGGTCAAATAGTATGATGCACAGGAGACACTCCAGGTGCAGTTAATCATTGACAAGACCCCTATACAAATCATAGCTAGCTAACGGCCCCCAAATCTGACTCAAGATGTCCAATATGCCTATCTGGGCCTCTTCAGATCTATCAAGATTCAACCCTTTATCCTGTTCCTGAGTAACTTTAACTACCCAAATATAGATTGGAAGAAATGCTCATGCCAGAACACAAATGACCAGAGATTCCTTAATTTTGTCAATGCAAATGCTTTGGAACAGCTAGTCAATACTTTCACAAGAGGTGATAATATCTTGGACATGGTATTAACTAACATGAGTTACCATTGCAGCAACCCTGCAGTATCATCCTCCCTGGTAAGATACAACAATAAAGCGGTCACTTTCAAAGTCACCATCTCCCCTGACCCCTCCCCCCTAGGTAGGGTCAAACAAAAAAACTTCTCCAAACTGATTACAGCCTCCTGAAGGATGGTATAAACAGCTTCACAGCCCCCTCCCCCTCTCTAGGAACTGGCACCAGTATCTAAAGCTGCACCAAAGCACTATACGAGCATTTATATAGATGTATGGAATCAGGAATACCCAACAGGACTAAATCATCATCTGCAAGGAAGAGTAAACCTATCTGGTGGACATCTGTAATAAATAAACTCTATAACAATAGGAAAAAAATTGCAGTCCATGACCAAGAAGGGCAGGTGCCCAATTGGACACAATCTCTACTTAGCCTGAACAAGCAAATAAGAGCACTAGTGAAATCCTCCAAAGCAAACTTCGAGCTCAAATTGGCTACATTTACTAGAGACAATTATAAGGCCTTCTTCATGTATGTCCGCAATCTCAAAGGAAGCACCAAGTTCTTTTCAGAAATAGTAGTCAAGGACACCACATATACAAATCCTGTAGCTATAGCAAACTTGTTGGCTGACAGATTCACCGAAAAATTCATCACTCCGTCCCCCCATCAGTAAATCATATCTAATCTGACCTTATATCTAAGAAACAGGTCATCACTGCTCTCTCAAAGGCAAAAAATACAGCCTCCATGGGACCCAATAAAATCCCAAGCTGCATCCTACATGAACTTAGGCAGGAACTTGCAGCACCATTAGCTGCCCTATCTCAGCTGAGTGGAGGACAGCCACTGTCATCCCTTTGCACAAAGGTAGAGCTTCCACCAATTCAAGAAATTTTAGACCCATCAGCCTAACTAGCCTGATCTGCAAGGCCACGGAATGCATTATCATGGACCTCTTTAACAAGGACATTAGCAACCTCCTAACACTCAATCCCAAACAGTTTGGCTTCATCAAGGGGAAGTCATGTCTGTTAAATTTGGTTGACGTCTTTGAGACAGCACACCAACTACCTTGACCTGGCCAAAGCCTTTGGCATTATTCTCCACTTGGGCATAATAGATAAACTCACTCAACTAGACATCAATCTGTATGCTATCAGATGGGTAGATAAATGGCTCACTGATAGAACCCATCTAGTCAAAATAGGGAAGCTACCTCAATCAATAGACACGTAACAAGCAGTGTACCCCAGGGTTTGGTCTTGGGGACCTCTATTATTTGGGATATACTTTTCTGAGGTGCAGGCCAAAACCAGTGGGCTATAGCTGACCATGTTTGCAGATGACCACAAGCTGGGCGCTGTCATCAATTCCCCTAGTGATGTGGAATTCCTCCAAGAGGGTCTCACCCAAACAAATGACTGGTGCCAGAAACATGGCCTCAAGCTGATTACCAAAAAATGCATTATCATCTCCTTTGGGGAGAGTGACATCTGCACAAATTATCACATTAATAACAATATCCTAAGCACGCAATCATTGATGAGGGATTTGGGCACCCAAGTTTATAGCAACCTGACTTTTGACCACCATGTTGCTTCCATTGTAAGGAAAGCTTTCTACATGGCCCACCTCATAAGTAAGGGTATCTCATCCAGGGACAAGGACGTCATAACATCCCTGTATTCTTCCCTTATAAGGCCCATTAATGAATGCAACACCCCAGTCAGCATGCAGCAGCTGGAGAGACCACAGAGGTTCCTCACCAGTAGAATCCAGGGCCTCAAAAATCTACCATACAGAGATAGGCTGAAAGCCCTATCCCTCTACTCAGTTTCATACAGACTCCTCAGAGGTGACCTCTGTCTGGCATACAAGGTGATGTCAGACCCTGCCTTGATGGGACTGCTGCATATCCGCAAGTCTAGCTCCACTTGAGTAATCCACATGAGCAGCCTCAACCTGGTCTGTGAGATCAATAGGAATTGTTGGTGGGACAGATTTGTGTCCCAGAGACTCCCCCATCTGTGAAAGAGTCTCCATCTCCATGTCAAGCAGAGTACCTCTTTAGACCTTTTTAAGTACAACCTGGATAATTGGATGGGAAACAGAAAATATGTCCCTGGGATTCCATCTGTGTCTCTGCTGGAGAGGGGCATCAGGTGCTGACTTGTCTAAACATGGGTTAAACTCTTGGCTAGGCTTCTAAGGGCCACAGGGCCAATAGCCTAGTAACTTCCTGTGATCCTATGATCCTATGATACTTTTGTACACAGGAATTTCCTGAGTTGTTTTCTGAATTTGTTGAAGGATGAGATGTCTCATGTTTGAGGGGGGGTGATTCCGATGTGTATGCAGCCATTATAAAAAGACATGTGGAGTTTGTTTGGGTTGATAAGGAAGTGAAAGGCTTGAGACTTAAGGCTGTATAACACATTCTTTTTTATGATTTCAGTTAGGAAAGAAATTGTAGGTCTCTTGGTATATTAGTTTGTGAGTTAAGGATGCTTGGAGTAGGGAACATATTTCATTTTGCTTTTGCAAGGACAGAACAGTAGTGCTGTCTTTAAGAGGTCAGGGTGATAAACCTGGAACTTTGGATGTGGCATGAAGAGAAACTTGGCTCTTTTTTGGTGTTTTGGCAATAATAGAGAAGTCATATTCTAGCTGGGTGAGTAAGATGTCTTTCTCTATGTCTGTTCTGCCTTCTGCAAAGAGGAAATTGGATATTAACCCAGAAAAGGAAACCATTCATTTTGGATTTAGTAGTATTAATGTAGAATTAAATATTGAAGGATTGATCTAACCAAACGCCAATGTATTTAAAATGTGGTGTCATTTTGATGGGCTCAGTGAAATTGCATAGCATGTCCCCAGTTCTTGTCTCATTCTGAAGATCATTGATTTTTTTCTTACTGTTTAGAATAAGATTGTTAAATGTCAGGCATTTTGATAGTAGTATGGGAGGAACTGGATTTTTAGTTAACCACATAATTAGCATATATGATCACAGGAGTTACTGGTAACTGACAAGGGAGGCTGTTAATGAAGACTGAAAAATAGGAGTGGTAAGAGAACTGAATGGGTGAGACTCCTTTGGCAAGTGGGGAGAAGCATGAGGAGTAATTTCCTATTTAGACTTTGAAGTGTCTTTCGGAGTGAAAGTTGATGAACCAAAGGAGGGCATCAGAACTTATCCCTGCTCTTAGAAGGGCATTGATGAGCAGTTATATAAAGACACCACATACATGATGGCTACTGTAAATGTTACATAGAATATAACCATTCATATTAAACCTGTGATAGTTTTCCATTTCTCATAGCCCCTGCAACAAAAAACTGAACAGTAATTTAAACTAAACACTATGGATAAAGCTTATCTTGCAAGATGCAGTTTCCATTTTTATCAGGTTACTTCTGTTGCAGTGATTTAAAATAATTTTTATTTTAGGTAGTATCAACATGGAAGACATTTTTCTTTACATAAAAGTTGGTCTCCATGATGGACATATACGTATTTAATTTAATTCTGTTTGTATATTTATTATACATGGGTGGGACATTCCCTAATAGTAGCACTGCTTTCATTCATTGTTTACTTTGCTGAGAAAACAGTAATCTTTGTATGCAGGACTGATAACATTTATTTATTTTATTTAGTGCAAATAAGGGGACTCATATTCTGGTGCAACAAAAAAGAAACACATCTTATAAACAAAATTTTAGCCAATATAAAATATGTTCGATTTTATAAGCAACACCAATAAGTCAAAGTAATAAACAGAAATCTCTACAGTAGATATCATGCAATGCAACATTTTACTGGCTCACAGCACAGAGGGATAAAGCCCTGACTGGAGTTAGTGGCCAATGCCGTTTTGCCCATTCTGGGGGGTAGGGAGTAGCTGGGTTAGCTGCACTGGCAGCAGTTGTAGGAAGGCAGATGTATTGCTACCGCCTTTTGTCCTCGTATTGCAAGCAGTGCATTGCTTATGTGGGAGATTGCCCATAGGTGGCAGATAGCCCGTGTGTGCAAATGTGACTGCACCTTCCAGGGCAGTTATAGTAGCAACTGCAGACTGGCCCACTCCTTAAACCCCAGTTCTTTGCACACCAGGGAGTGAATGAGCCTGAGGTCTCTGTCCCTGATGGAAGAATGAGTGAGTCATTTTAACTATTTAGGGTAACCCTGGGCCCATTCTGAGGTAAAAAAAAAAAGAAATACAGCATCAAAGACGTTCATGATTATTATCTCAGAAAATCAAATATAACAGTGAGAAGAGGAAGAAGTATCAATAATAAGGTAACTGTCGTGCATTTTAGGTATTTCCACATTGTGAATGCAATGTTCCTCAGATAGCATTAACATATTTTGGGTTGCTGGTACTATGTGCCTCAGCTTAAGAGTTACTATTCCATGTAAGAGTTTGCACTGATTCCCTTTTGGATAGATGAGGATGAAGTGGAACTTCATTAAATACACTGTACAAATACCTGTAGGAAGGAGGCTCAGCTGTCATATAGTGCATTTAAGTAGAGGGATCTTGGGTTCCAATCACTTACTGTGTGTATGCTGAAGGTGGAAATCACAGGCACTAAGGACTGACACTCTGGTGTGGGACGATTGCAGGTATGATGCTCTGATAGTTGGCAAACCTAAAATTGGGAGGCATGCATTGGGTTTTGGGGTATTATAGAATCCCACTCCAGATGTTTCTGAGTATAATATCACCATAATTAGACTATTTCCAAGAGTCAGCCTAATATAAGCACATTCCTGATAAAGTTAAAAACATAACTTTTTGCAACAGTAAATATTTTTCAGTAGTTTAAGAAGTGTAATCTAAACTATTACCTTTCTAGTTTTGTTTGTTTGTGTCTTTCGGCTTTTCCCGGTTAGGGGTCGCCACAGCGGAACTCCAGTCCGCTAATGATTGGCAGTAGAGTTTTACGTGCTGGCTTGCCAGGCCTAACACACAACCTTCAATGAAGGAATGCCCATTCACGCATGTCGCCACACAGAAGGCGCTCTAACTGAGAATCGAACGGGCAACGTCTAACTGTGAAGCAACAATGCTACTGCAGCACCACCACAGTTATTTTGAAAAATATACTTCAGTACTGAAAAATACTGGCAGTAGTCAAAGAGGGAAAATGTGTGGAATGTGTGATTTAATATAGTTCCCCTTCAAACAATCGAACGTTTAAAACATCAAAGTTCAGATCATCGAGACCAGAACATCGAGTGTGAAAATGTCAAAGGTTTGAAGGGGAAGAAAAAGGTAAGTGTAGGTGGGAGAATTATGTATTTTTGCAGGGCACCAAGGTGCCCTGCATACTGTGTGTATCTATGTGCCATCTGTGTGATGGCACTACAGATAGGGTACGGAAAATCTTCCGTTTAGTGCTTCTGCATATAGCGCTAAATGGGAGATTTCCCTTTACTCCACTGTAGCGCGGTCTCGGAGTTGGAATATTAAAGTAGGGGGGGTGAGGGGTGCAGCGGGGGGGGGGGGGCGAAGCCCCCCTGCATACAATTATTAAAATTTCTTTTTATTTTCTTTTTTTGGTTACACTTGTAACCTTCGATGTTTAAATATTTGATGTTCTGTTCTCGATGATCAGAATTTTGATGTTTTGAAATTTCGATGGTTAGAAGTGGACCCGTGATTTATACATGTTTTCTTTCTGAAAAAATGTTTTATAGGAAAGCTTTTGTATGGATGGTGTCTGTGGTGTCAGGCACTGCTGTGATGCATAGTATTCCACATGTTAACGTATTCCTCTACCTTATATTTCCTGTCAGAAAAATATGAGAGGTAATACTGTTTCCACAGAAAATGGGTTCATTACAGGTGCTCATATGCTGGTAGCTTGCAACACACTTGCTCAGTGGCACTTTTTTCAGAAGGCAGGTGCTCAAACTCCTATTAGCCTGAACACCAGTTTCTGCAGAACCCTCCTAAAACACGACTCTGTATACTGTGTAGCACCAGTGTAGCCTTAATTCTAACCTGAAAACTCCTACCCAGTTCTCAACCCGAATTTTTACTCCTTTACCCTAAAACTCCACTCCCTTCTCTCTAACCCTAAAGTCCCGATCAGTCCCTAAATCTAAAACTCTACCCCCTCCCTAAACATAAATTCACCATTTGCTCACTAACTCTAAAATCCATCTCCCATTCCCTAATTCTAAAATCCCACTTCCTAGTGAAGCTCCCTCCCAATGGCTGCAGCATACATGAACTGCAAGGTGTTCAAGTCCTGTGCTTTGAGACAATGGTTTTCAAGCAGAAAGGTAGAACTGTAGAACCCATGCTAGAACCAGGTGGTTGCTCTGATACAAATATGTCATTCCCTTCCATGTGTTCCTTTTTGCTGGAAAACTGAAAGCATGTATCAGGAGAGCTGGCTATAGCACAATGTTTTTAAGGAACCTGTCAAAGGGCCTGTACTAATTGGGGAAGCTCATTAATGTTGTCAGCCATATATTACAGCATTATAAAATGCTTTCTGTTTGAATTATGCATAGTCATGTTTTTGTAAGTTCTATGTTATCAGTACAGTAAAAGAACTAAAAATAGTCTTCTTACTTAATTTCATCCTAATAAATGGCCACATACTTTATTGTACATCTGGTAGACCTGTGTGAATTATTCATGCTTTTCCTATATGGGGGTAAACAGTGAGTAGCATATTAAATTATTTTATTTGAATTTGCAATTGTTTAAAAATGTATACATTTTCTGAGTTTTTCATTTCTGTATTTTTTCCTATGCTTTTTCACAAATGTTTTCCCCAGTGTCATATCCCCATCACCCTCCTCCATATCAATGGCACAGTCACAGACATCCCTTAGTTACCTCTGTGATTGCGGACTGTGTAATTCTTCAGGAAGGACTGATGCTGTAGGAGGTGACAAACCACTGCCTAGCCCTAGGCACGTTAAATTGTTCAAAACCAAGCTCATTTTTAATTAAGTACTTCAATGTGCATAACCGGGAAAAGCTGAAAGACAACAACAACAACATGTGCATAGCAGCATTGTGTGGCCTTTTCATTTCCCTGCTGTACTCCATGGTTGGCAGCTTAATAAGTTTTACTTCCACTTTATCAGGACCTTTCACAAAGAATAGAAAAGCAGCACTTCACTAGAAGTTGTATTCTTCTTACTTGCACCTTTCGATGTTTAGAGCCTTCTTGGTCTGTAATGTGGCTTTTGATGGTGTATGCCTTTGCATAAGGGCTGTTCTTATATCTTTAGGAAACTGTAAAATGGTATACCTGCAATGCCTACAGGAGTCTTCCTTTCTTGCAAGCAAGACACTGTCTCTTTGTTTCCAGCCATATCGCTTTCTTTTAAAGAGGAAGTACAGCTTGCATACTTTCATCTAATGTGACTAATCAAACCCCCCCCCCCCTTCCACCATGCACACAATTAAGGCAGAAACTCATTTTCTGTGTGCTTGTACCATAAACTCTTTGAAATAATGTCAAAAGTGACAAAACTCACTTTTTTGGTATAGCTTAAACTGTATATGATGGGATTTGTGGTATATTTATTTTTGTTGTGAACAGTTGTGGGACTGCGCATGTGTTACTTTGTATGTACTTTTGTTTATTTTTGGCTTGTTGCTTTGGAACACTACCTGGATTTCATGATTTTTGGAAATTATTCCAACTGAGCTCATCACTGGAGTTTTAAGACCACTACTTTCTCTGTTTTTATTTATTTTGCACAAGACAGTCAACCTGTATTTTATTACTGTGCCAGCCAGACTTCAGTATCCTAGGTCTGAACCCTGGTCAGACATTAGTATCTGGTACTGAAATCCTGTGCGTACTATAACCTGGTATAAGCAGACTAAAGTACAGTTATTAAATGCACATACAGAACCTCAGAAAGGGTGCTGCAATCCAGTATTTGTTGATTTCTTAAAAGAGGTATGTAGAATGATATGCACACCCTTTGATAATGATAACACTGGTATGCAGATGTCCATCTTATTGGCACAGAGGAATAAAGCCCTTACTGTGTCCTAGATGACATGTGTTCAGGTAGCAGCATGGGTGCTAGAGAGACCAAATGAGGGGAGGATGGGGTGAGTGACCAACAGTGGCTGCCAATCCTATGGGGAAGGGAGGCTGCCACGACTCACTGTAATAGCAGCATTAAGACCCTGGTGAGCTTCACACTGTAAATATTATACCATTTGGTTAAGGCAGGTTGTCCATGCACCTCTTGAAAGTAGCAATGGCAGACCTCACAAGGCTGCCTTGGGGTGATGGGGGATAGGGCACATTCCTCAGTAATGCAGCAGTATGATGCTGCACAACTGTCCTTGATCTCCTCACTAGCCCCAGACTTGGGTCCAGTTGAGCCAGTAGAAGCTAAGGTGTGTCTAGTCAACCCAATGAAGGATGAAAGGAGCTGCTGGCAGCTAATGAACAGCTATGGGGAGGGGCACCAAAAAGAAAAACATTGTCACCCATACTCATTTAAATGTGCCACACTAACATTGTCTAAGAAGAACTCAGGAAAAAATACTGTGACATACTATAGTATAAAAATAAGAGAGAGCTAAATTTAAATCCCTGTTGCTGAACAAATGTTCTCAATAAACACTCTTTTTTCAGAACTCTGGAATGCATAATACAATTCCTATTATATGATTTTAGTCTGGAAATGGAAAGTGAAACAAACCTTGTGTGGAAGTCTGTGATGGAAGAAAATGAAGATAAACTGACCAGCACATAGATTATTACTAAGCTAACTGCCCTTATGGATCATTTAAAGCCTAGCCAATTATCCCATGTGAGAATCAAACCCTGCACCTTGTATATCTAAGGTAGAGACCTTAACCATATTGCCAACCTGCTACACTTGTTTCAGTGCAAAACCACAATCATTGCGCTATAGGAGCCTTCTACACTATCTTTATTATCTCTTTTGCAGGTGGAAGAGTGAGAGGAAATATGCCTGCATGAGATGCATTCCGAAGCAGTGAATGCTATTTGCACATGCACTACCACACAACTGTAGCTAGCAATCAAATTGTAACTCAATCAAACATTCTGTTTTAATTAGTTTACAACCTTCACTCCAAAGAAAAGGGCAGAAGAATGTGTAAGACGTAAGGATGGAAGAAAAGCTGATTTGATATCATTAATACAAAATACTCTGTCACCATATTAACAATGCACAAGAAGAATATAGTAGGTGGACTATTGGACCATGTAAAGATTTAGGTCCAGGGTTTTAAAACAGGAGGTCAAACCATTTGAATATATTGAGAGAGTTTCACTCAGATGACAGGTAAGATGAAAGATGGAAGGCAGCAGTAATGGGAAGAGGTGGAGCTGGTGGGAATACATTATCTGAGATGGAAAACATACACCTGGGATAAGGCCTTTGCCTCAAAGATCTGGGATTCAGTCATGGCCATCAGTTACCACCGCATGTCTTTCCGCGCTAAAAAATATCCTGTTAGTTGGTTAGTTTAAATTGTCCATATGCTTTTCATTTACCCTTGATACAGTGAAGTAGGTCCTAAATGAAAAGATTCAATGAATGATTAGTTCATTCACTCATTCATTCACAAGTATTTGTCTGCATATATATATTGTGCATTATCTATGTTGTCCATGTTGTGACATAGCCAAGACTGCAGAAATGTGGAAGTCAAAAACTTTTATATCTCTGTGTCTGAGAAAATAAAAAGGAAAACTAGCCAAGTCACTCTTTGTTTAATATAAAACAACTCTGACCCAGCAAACGCTTAAAAGACACTGGCCGTAGTCACAAATCGGACACCAAAGTGAAGCAAATACGTTCTTTATTCTCTCTCTCTAGCGCCTTGGTGTTTCCACCTTCAAAGAATATCAAAACCATACAAAATACATACATTTTTATATAACAATCAATTATCTACACATACCCATTAATTAAACAATTTTCCCCTTAAAGTAAACATTTCCAATTCAATTCATTATTCAGGCCATTAGGCACCAAAGTTTTATATTTTAAAATATAAATACTCTCCTTATATAGGAGTTTTTGTTTCAATAAATTCACATCATTACCTATATTTTCTATCATTTCTAAAACTGTACCCTCTAACAAAGTAGTATCACTATTATGCAACATGTTAAAATGTGAGGCAACTATTTTATCTTCTCTTCTATTTTTAACATCCCTAATATGTTCCATAAATCTGATGCGGAATTCACGTTTAGTTTCCCCTATATAATAAAGTGAACTCGGACATCTTAATGCATAAATTACTCCTTTATTTCTACAAGAATAGATATCCCTGGGTTCAAACCTAACCCCATTCATATTATTAAAGGTGGTTCTAACTCTTTGTTTAATAGTCAGTTGTACCTTAAACAGATCTGAGTTTCAAGAGAGTAGCTGTTTACTGTTGCACATATTGTTTGTGTTTTCTTTGTAAGGGATTTTATTTTTGTTTAGCAAATGGGCCTGACTGATTTTGCTGTAAAATTTAAAATAAAAATTGTACATTGAAGCCAAATCACAGGGATGATTGCAAATGTAATGAACCAAATAGTCACAGTAACGCCAAAAAATCTGAACACTGTTTTATGTTAAGTGGGGCAAGATGGTCCAGTAATGGGATACTGGTACGGTTGGGAGCCATGGTCGATTAACCCTGTCTAGAGCCCCGAATGGCCATTTTCTGGCTCTGGGATTCATTATGGAAAGGGGTGGGGGAGGTGGTGAGATAAGTATCAAGGAGAAACATGTTTACTGATTATGCAGTGATGATATGATGACCCACTGCCATCATTCTGTACAAAGCATGTAGTCCCACCTCTCCGCCAAAAAAATTACTTAGCTAACTATCCAGGTGTATCTTAACTTTGGTATTGAAATAAAAGTCTCAATCAAAACCTTTTGAGAAACAGTGAACACAGTGCTTCATCTTGGTTTCTTACACATAGTTGTCTATAATGAGCCTCAGATTATTTAGGGGGCTATGATATGTGATAAAGGAATTGCAGTGTGTGTGACAAAATATGCCCCTCACCTGAAACTGAGAGTTGTTAGACCACTCTGTAAAACCTGTCTAAGCATTCATATGAAGTCTCAAAGATTATACCACAAAGCACCTTTCCCTATTTAACTCTCCCAAACATTGCTGAAAGCAAATTAACCTTCTAACTGGATGTGAAACACCACACCAATACACTTTCCTAAAACTATATTCAGTACAGCAGCAGACACCTCTCCATATCTGATTTCCTATAAGAATTCAATACCCACCCACTTTTCACTCATATTCCCCCATTTACATATGACTCTCTTCCACTTGATCTCCCCCTTTCTACTTTAAACAAATTTCACACAAAGACATTGAAAAGCAGCTAAACATAATGCAAAAAGATATACTGCAGGAGCTCTCTCTCTCTATATATATATATATTTACATATGTATAAAATGTGTCTAATGTGTTGCCTTCTCTGTTGTACCTATACTAAACCCACCTGGGCCTAAAACTGGTCATTCTTTCTCAGTTCCCTACCCTGGTATACAAACTTAATAAATAATTACATATACAAACAAACAAATAAGCAAACCAACAAAGAAACAAAATGCATGCATAATTCCTGAAATAATCTGCAGTTTCTTTATTTGTCTATAATAACTCCTAAAATGCATAAAAGGTTGATATGTTTCATCAAGGGATTATATAAACCAGACTAGGAAGTAACCATTTACATGGGCAAAATCAGGCATATGCTAACTCTCCCTCTATAGATATTTATATATTTTTTGAAATATTGATTTATTTTATGATCTGAGATATGTTAGAATTTAAGTTAAAAGGTACCATATTTGTCATGGTTTATGGTTACATATTTTGTTAAATATGCTAATTGACCTTATTTTCTTTCATAATACCAGGTTAGCTATATACGTATATACTGTATATATTTGCTTAAGTGTGTTATTTCAAGATATTTTTTCAGCAGTGAGAAGTTATACTGTCCAGATACATGTATTGTTAAAATTCAGGGGAGACCATGATTATGCAGCAGGAGAGGTTAAATTCTGGAAGGTAGTATTATATATCAAAAATCCTGGCTATGCCCCTAAGCATCCAAATAAATATAAATTTATATCTGTATAATAAATGATAGGACTCCCAAACTGATAGCAAGCTATAATGGAAACTGGTAGCTTTGCCAATCTTGCATTCTTAAAAGAGGTCAAAGTTTAAGAATACAGTGACATTCAGGAATAGCACAAATGTCACTTCATGATGCAAGTCAGATTAAAAGGTTACTTGTTCATTTTCATCTCCATTTATGGAACTTGTACTGTGCATTGAATGGATTTTTTTTCCAGTGGTATCTGTAGTCATAGCTGAAAAACAAAAGAAAAACAACTGACTGCAAAACAGATCATTTGAATGGCAGTTTGAACAAAGCACTTTGTCTCAGAAAGGAGCATGAGTTAATTATTTTCACCTGCTACTTAATGTAATCATTTCCAAGGTCAGTCTACCCCATGTGCAAGGGAAATTCCCACTGCAGTGAATTTAAATGACCAATGTGCAGGTTTGACCAGATGTGCATCGTCACATAGATGGTTATTATGTAAGTCATTGACTTCCTAAACAAAATAATATACTGTGAAAGTGAAGAGGGATAACAACTCTACAAGTTGTCAGATGTCTAATTAGTAGTTTAATACTGAATAATATATAGGAAGATGACTCTAATATAACTCTGTCAATAGAACAAGACATTACATTCTATATGCAAGGAAAACATAGTGATTTACCAGTTAATTTGGTCTGATATGTAGGTGTGAAATACTATTATGTTTTTGTCATCCCATGCTTTATTTAAGTAATTGTTGAAGACAATTTGCTCACAATTACAAGTGCACAAAATAAATAGGCAAAAATAGATGTTTGGTTACCATAAATCATAGGATATTTCTATTGTTTGCACTTTTAGTTTGAGGCTAACTTTTTTCTCATTTGGCATTTTGAGGACTGCGGGGGGAAAAGAAAATGTAGCTTTCATGTTCTGAGGAGTGACAAAGATGGAAAAATGAGGCAGCAACAGAAAGAGAGAGAGAGAGAGAAAGGACAGAAAAGCACACCAGTGCATGCAAGGACTGTTGCAAACAAAAAGCATATTCTCCATTATATCTTAGGGATTTTAATGAAAGAAAGAATAAGAAATCTTCCTGTAAAAGGAAGTGCTCACTAATTATTACTTTGTTTGTTTGTGTCTTTCGGCTTTTCCCGGTTAGGGGTCGCCACAGCGGAACTCCGGTCCGCTAATGATTGGCAGTAGATTTTTTACGTGCCGAGTTTGCCAGCCCTGACGCACAACCTTCAACAAAGGTACGTCCATTCACGCATGTCTCCATGCAGAAGATGCTCTAGCTGAGAATCGAATGAGACAACATCTTGCTGTGAGGCGACAACGCTACCGCAGCACCACAACCGCAGTTTTAAACTCTTAAAAATGGGCATTGAATGGTATTACTTTGGGTGCCATTATACTGAAAATATAGATGAAGATATTTAAAAAAAAGCAGAATGAATTAGGCAATTTTGCAGTATATCAGAATTAAATATTTATTTATTTAGCACAGCCACTCTCCAAACTAATATAATTCCCTTCATATACATATGTTGATGTTTGTGTGTGTCTGTTACTTTCAGCGAAAACAGACTACTGATGGACTAAACTGCATATGGCATGGGAAGTTGTGGATGTACTAAAGCAATGCATGGAGTGCCATGCTTATGTCCCCAAATCAGGAAAAATATAAACTTGTTAATCACATCCCTATCAGAAAACCTGATCTTAACAGTGCTTAAGTGTACTTAATAAAGCTTGCTATGCATACCTAATCATTGTTAAGATCAGGTATGCCACTGGGGACTAACACTGGACAGTGCTAGCCAGCAAAGAATAAAGACAAAAGGTAAAAGAGATTTTAAAAGCTATAAGAGCTTCACACTACCACACTTACAAATATGAAGTGTTTCAAACACACTATAATCTTCTGTATTAAGTGTAGGCTGTGATACATTGGATAACTTATTCCATTCCTGTATGTTCACCCTCTTAGAGGCTCAAAGTGAGAGGACATTTTTGTTTAAACTGTTGCTTACTTGTGACCTTTCACATATAGTCAGATAATTCATTCCATAGTTTCACTCTAAATTGTGTATTACTGATGCAACTACAAGTCATTCTTTAGCTATGTCAGGAAAATAAGAAACAATGCGTAACACTTCTCCAAGCTTATTCATAATGATATCAACTACTCTGATCGAGGGGATATTGCTAACATACATGATAATAAATTGAGTCCTGACTTCACCTCAGAGACATCTATTCCAAACATACTTATCCCTGATGGAATCAGTCCACCAACCATTATGAAAGAGCATGTAATGAAGGTATCTTCCAGAACAAATTATATCTCATTCATGGGGCCCTGACAACATACACAGAAATCTAATTAAAAGCTTGAAGCATGCATCGACAGACTCACTCCTTAAACTCTTTAACCTGAGCCTAGCAACTGGATTTGTCCCATGGGAGTGGGGCTCCCCTTTGTGATGTACCTCACCAGACATATCAAATAGTTGGAAAGATCCCAGATGTTTCTTACAAAGAGGATGACAGGCTTAAAATGCTTAAGGTACCGTAAAAGACTAGAAGCACTGTCCGTCTTTTCTGTCTTATAGTCTCCTCAGAAGAGACCTATGCTTTGCCTTCCAAGCAATCAGGGACCCAATAGTCCAGGATCTGGTTTACCTTTACACATCAAACAGTCCCTTAAATACCTGAACAACACCCCTAAACTAGCTTTAGCAGATTAATAAAACAAGCTGATGAGACAGATCGGTTACTCAGTGTCTGCCTCACCTCTGGAAAAGGCTTCCTCTGCACATAAGGCAGTGTAATACACTAGCTTCCATCATTTGGAACATGGACAATTGGATGAGTAATCATAAACTCATCCCAGGCTTGACTGGCCTTGTCCCCCTTGTGATGTGAGGTGCAGTCTAGGGTGGGAACTGGCAAGGCATAATGGTCAAAAGATTCAGTAGTCTTGAAACGTCTATGATTCCTATGATTTCTGTAAATGATGGGTACACTTTATAAAGCACATTTAGCTCAGTCATTTCTTTGGTCAAGTAGTTTTTAAATCAGAAATGTATATTATCTAACATTACAAGTGACTGCAGAGTTTGTTTTAGTTATATATGACTGATGGTACTGAATGCCTTTGAGAAATCACAGAAGACGTCCTGCAGGGACTTGATCATTGTTGATGTATCTTCCAATGAAGTCATCTACTGTGTGAATGGCACCATGTATAGAATAACTTTTCCTTAAAGTATGTTGTATATGACTTGAAGCATTGCTTTTTCCTCTGAGAGTGCATATAATTACTAGTCAACCACTCATTACAAAATTCTAAACAAGATACTGAGAATGGAAATGGATCTAATGTTTTTTGGTTCTATAAATTGTCTACTTATTGTGAAATTGCAGAAGCTATAGTTTCCTTGCTTTTAAGTGCAGCCAAATACCAATAAAAATAAATCCCATAACAAGAGATATAGATCCATTACAACAACACATCAGCCTCTGAGAAGGCTATATATTTCCTCTTGTGTTAATGAGTGGATGAAAAGAAATGACACATGTCAAGTAATTCATGATTAAAGATCAGTAAAAATACAAAATGTGAGAATCAAATGGAGAACAGCATAGCATATTTCCTTGGCTGGTGATGTCTCCCAAGAAATCTGCATATACACATGAACCTGCATAGTATTCTGCTGTTAAACATTTATATCTTATTGAGTTTACTATTAAACCTGGAGCTAATATTGAATTGCCTGTTTCCTCAGTATATTTGAATAAATACTTTTTGTTGAGAGTGAATTTTGATAGCATTGAAAACAATCTATTGCAGTATGTCATGAAAATAAAATATATCCTGAGCAGGTATGAGTATTGAAACACCATTCCCAACTACGTTATACCTTCTCTTAGAAACTGTCATCTTTGTCTGCTCTCTGTGCCTTCTTCAGCCGATATACTTTTTAAATGGGTTAATAAGGAAAATAGGAGCTGTTGTCTATAGATCATGAAATCAACGTCAATCAGTGCACATCTTCCAATTGCCCTTGGGAAGGGAATACTCTTGAATACTGTGAAACTCACCCTCGTTGTAAACCTTGACTTTTCCATTTTAATGACACATTTAAAAAAGGGTTTGGTTTACTGCTCTTTCAAGAAAAAAATAGAATGTTATACACACTGAAGAGGCATATCTCTGTTGATGAATATGTGCTTCTATTATATGTGTAAATACTAGGCTAGTCACAACCCGCAGTGGTGGTGCTGCGGTAGCATTGTCACCTCACAGCAAGATGTTGTCATGTTCAATTCTCAGCTAGAGCGTCTTCTGCGTGGAGACATGCGTGAATGGGCGTACCTTTGTTGCAGGTTGTGCGTCAGGGCTGGTAACTCGGCACGTAAAAATCAACTACCAATCATTAGTGGACCGGAGTTCCGCTGTGGCGACCCCTAGCCGGGAAAAGCCGAAAGACACACACACACTAGGCTAGTCACCCTTGAGAGCCATTTTATGCCTAACCAGTTTCCCTTTTTCTGCTTGAAATAACCTATCTCTGTTAAGACAGACATGGGTTCATGCAATATATTTCATTTTAATTGCCTCAGTTTGGTATCAATACCAAATAATCTCAGGAAAACAATGATTAAAGCCATTTGAGTAGAATTGTCTGGAATTACATTATTACTGCAAGAAAAAATGTTCAAGACCGGCATCAAAGCACACCATCTCAATTCCTTTAGCAGGAACCATTTTTGAGGCAAGCAGCTCTTTCTGTTTCTGGAAGAGCTGTATTCTTTTTGCTGAGTACCTCTTCGCCATATCCGAACAAATCCAGCTGTAATGGGAACTCAAAGGAGTATTCTTTGATACAGTGAATAAGAGAAAACTTGAATTATTAGAGCAGTTTGATGAAACAGCACAGGCTGTCAGATAAAGCACATCACCTGTCTTTGACAAGTGACTGTATTAAAAAAAGAATTAGCATATGACAGAGTAACACGTCCAAACTAAAAGAACCATACACATGCTGACAATTTTAGTTCCTGGCATTTACTCATGTATCTGAAAGGAGTACTTCAAATTCTGTCCATCCATTTATTCCTTTGAAAACACTCACTGTTGTTAGAATAGAGAATTTAACTGTTCTTTAAAATTAGTGTTACTGTATTCAGAAAGAAGATTAGACAAAGATCTTCAAATAACTGAATACAAAGTTTAATTTACTACAGTTTCAATTTCCATCACAACTTTAAAGTTTCTGGACATCTCTTATGTGTGTTGCCTCACACACTTGGCAGTTCCAAGTGATAACCATGAATAGCAGAAATACGTGCAGGTGGCCTTCTGCCAACATGCATCCAGCACCTTCCCTGATGGACTTTTATAATTTGATTTGCCCCACTTAACCAGTATATATATATATATATATATATATATATATATATATATATATATTATATATATATATATATATATATATATATATATATATATATTTATCATGCCCATAAAATGATATGATAGACATAATACACAATGAAACGTTTAAATTGTCTTACTAACATCCTTAATCCTATCAGCAAAATGCTAGACCGAGCTGTTGTGGATTGAAATTTGTCGAAATGGATGTCGCGTATTGTTTTGAGTTATTCTAAGAGAAGTGGATATGTTCAAAATGAGCTTTCAAATGTGAATCCAGATGGTCATCTTTATTACATGCTAATATTAAACCTGGAATAAATGCAGACTTTGTGTTAGCATCATTTTAAATGCAAAAACAGTGTCTCATAAAATCTGTTGTCTATTTTATATGTATTTTACACTAACTGGGCTCTATTTTTCTGTCCATTGATTGGTTATTTATTCTATTTAATTCTTACAAACTTTAGGTTCTGAGTTTATGTTGTGACTGAAGAAGGTCAGTATCTCCTGAAATATTTCATAGCTACTATTAACTTGATTTTTCGATAATTTTTTATCTAGTTTTTAGTGTGCCAGTTTTTGTTTCTGAATTTCTGTTCAGTATATTTGGCACCTGATTTATGGTGGTAGCCAAAATGTCAGACTATAGTATAATGTAAAAGAGGCTTTCCTACACAGAGGTGGCATATTATACATGCCCATGTCTAGCTCAGCACCTTACCCCATTTTGTCAGCCCCACACCTCCTGTGCACATAGATGTGAAAGATGATTGTTTTGAAATGTGTGGCTTTGTCTTCTTTCATATGCTGCTGTCATATTCATACTTTGCAAGACCAGCCATTACTGAGACATGCAAATTTTGAAGCATGGGTTAACTAAATTTTTATCCATAAAACCTTTTAAAGGATCTACTTTATTATCTTTAACATGAACTACTTGAGTATCACTGACTCACTGCCAGTTGCTTCAGTCAAGATTGCCTTTACTTGTATTCGAAAAACTATGTGTAAACAATTTTAGGCATTTATTTATACATCAGTTTAAAGCCGAAAGTCAACATAATTTAACTCATGCAGAATATACACTGTTGAAAAGATTGGTTCATGACAAAGACATGAGGGTTATGAAACCCAATAAGTGGGTGGGTGGGGGGGGGGGTTGATATCATGAGTAAGCACGATCACTCTAATCTAATGAATGAATATGTCTGGCAGAGTGGTTTTTAGAATGAGGTCTCTTTAAATTTTATTCACATTGCATACAGGAAAATCGATTATTATCTGAAAGATTTGATAGATCAAGGATAGATTATACCTGAACTGTTTTACTTTCTTAATATAAAATTTCCAGTGGTGCCTTCCTCATTTGGTATTCCAAAGATACATAAAAGCACCACTGATCCACCAATGAGACCCATTGTTAGTACCAGATGCTCAAAAATTCATCCTTTGGCTAAATATGTTGACTTTAAGTTTAAAAAGTAGTAGGAACCTTTTTCCTATTTGTGTTGAGACTCCTGGGACTTTCTGCTTAAACTGAAACAATTGAATTATTCTGATGACTATAATTTTCTCACTGTGGATGCAGCTGAGCTTTTTCATGTTATACCCCATTCCGCAGGTTTGGAGTGGTTCCAGGATTTTTTACTAGAATTGACTACTTTGGATAACAATGAAATTAATATTTTGGTTTTGTTTATGGAATTGGTGCCCAAGAACAACTTTGTGAATTTAGACAGGCAATATTTTCAGCAAACTAAAGGAGTTGCTATGAGGGCATCTTGTGCCCCCATTTTTGCTAAAATTATAGTCATTGGGAGAAGAGTTTTGTGCTGAATAGGTTTGTTCATGACCCCATTAAGTTGTATGTGTGTTATTTGGATGACATTTTTATTGTATAGGACAGACCCAGTGAGGAGATCAAGCCCTTTATTGAGTACTTGAATTCTACCACCTCCTTTCTGAAGTTTACTTTTGTTTGTAACAGGTTGTCTATCAATTACTAACAGTTTGTTGCACTGTTCTAGCAATCAACTGGAGCACCAAAAAAGAGGTATCATTAAATGGCAATATATCAGGCTGGCTAGAATGGCATTGGAAGACAGCCTATTTGAAAATGAGTGTCTCAAACTAGTGGATATGTTCATGGCACGTGGATATCCATTTGATTTGGTTAATAGTGTCAGTTCCTGTGTTGCACTTAGAAAAAAAGGGAGATTTTGCCCTTGTTAAAATCTTCTTATAGCTGTGTAAATGAGTTGTTTGCTGACATTTTGCACAATGGTAAAGACCACACTTTATCTTTCATTACCGAGTTCACCCTTGCATCAAGTTACATTAGGAAGGTGTTGTGTAAAAGTTTATGTATATTCTTTTTTAATGGTGTGGTTGAAAAAGTGGGGGCAAAACCCATGGTGGTGCACCAGAATGGTAGATCTTTAAAGAACATGTTGGAAGTACAGAGCCACATCAGTGATCTCATTAGTGATAAAAAACACGGCACAGTTAAATGTGGGTTCTGCCCCCACTGTAAGTTTATTTTGGTGGGTGACTCTGTCAGAATTAAACATTTTGTCATCAAACCTGGGTTCTATTTTAATTGTAACACAGAAGGTGCAGTTTACCTGGCTAAATGTCAAAATTGTGATGGGTTTTATGTGGAGAAAAGAGTGTATTTATGAGCACCTTTTATTCATTAGGAAACAAAATGCCAAAAACGCTTTGTTTAAACATATTTTAAAGTATCCTGAGGATTATTTTTTTATTTCTTGGTTTGGAACAAGTTGTGAGGAACCCTAGAGGTGAACCGTGGGAAGAATTTATAGAAAAATGAGAATTACACTGGCAACTTAAGTTAAATGCCACTGTTCCAAGTCTGAATGAGCATATATCTATTGGGAGTGTTTTGAGACTCAAATCTTATTGTGTTTAATTTTAATTTTAATTTCATTTCTTATTTTATAATTCTGCACATTCTTTTTTATTGCATTTTTCATTGTACCTTGGATTTAATTGGAGGGAAATGTTCATGTGACTTTGAGAGTGGGAGATTTAAAGAGCTCTTTGTAGGTGATATTGAGTCTGAAGAAGTCTGTGTATGTTATCAGATGGAAGTGCCTAATCCTATTTGTTATTTAATGGTATAAGAAAATATCACTCACAAATAAATTAAAGGTTATGCTGCTAAATACTAGAAGTTAAATCAGAAACTGCATTCTCTAGAAGCACTCATCTCCCTACAGGATGCTGACATCTGTGCAGTCACAGAAACTTGGTTCAGGACCACAGAGAGGCTACAATGCCTTCCACACATTCAGACTGCAAAATGAATGTGTGAGAACCAAAGGAGGAGGAGTATCTATCTTCATCAAAGATAAATGCACCTCTAGACTGGTTAGACAAGAAAAGTCCATGGAGTTACTCCAAGTTCAACTAACTGTGGGTAAGACCCCCCCCCTTCAATGAACCAAGATACCCAAACTGTTTATTTGGACCTACTTGAGTTAATCTAATTACAACCAAACACTCTAGTTATGGGCGATTTTAACTATCCATCCATTGACTGGGGAAACTTATATGAGTACCAACATGTTTGCACAAAGGTTCTTGAACTTTGTTAACACTAATGCCCTGGAACAAATAGTACGCAACCCCACAAGAGACGCAAACATTTTCTACCTGGTTCTCACCAACAAGGTTGACCTTTGCAACACAAGTATAGGACCCTCACTGGTTAAATCTGATCACAAATCAATCACATTTGAAGTAGCTATAACATCTGAACCCCTCTTAGGTGAAATCAGGCTAAATATTTTCACCAGAGCTAATTATACCATCCTAAGGGCTGGCATAAATAATTTCCAAGCTCCTCTTCCCACGGATAGCATTGACAACTATACTAAGATATACACAATAGCTCTGTATAAACACTTATTCAAATGAATTGACAGAACTGTACCTAATAGGATCAAAACAACATCATCAAGAAAAAAACAAGCCTCTCTGGTGCACATCTAGTATTAATATGTTACAAACAGGAGGAAGAAGTTGCTGTCTAAGAATAAAAAAAAGAGGTCCCAGCACTGGAAGAACACCCTCCTCTGCTTGAACAAACAAATAAGACAACTTGTAAAATCTTCTAAGGGCAACTTTGCAAAGAATTTAGCAGCCATAGCTAAGGATAACCATAAAGCGTTCTTCAGCTATATCTGTATCCTAAAAGGTAGGATCCAGACATGTGCTGAACTAACTGTGGATGGCATCACACACACTGATCCTGAAAAAAATAGCTAGCCTAGTAGCTGACAGGTTTGGCAAACATTTTAGTCCCCCCACCCCATCCCTTCCAAGCATTCCATAAAGCCTTCCCTCTACATCTCCCCCACCATGCATTTCCAAAGAGCAAGTCATTAATGCTCTCTCCAAGGCCAAAAACTAAGCTTCTATGCAACCGGATGGCATCCCAGGTTGCATTTTAAATGGTCTAAAACATGAGTTAGCAACTCTATTAGGTACTCTCTTCAACCACAGCCTGAGTACTGGTTTTGTCCCTGCTGAATGGAAAATAGCAGTCGTCATCCCCCTTCATAAAGTGGGTACAGCAACAGACCCTGGGAACTAAAGACCCATAATCTTAACCAGCCTTATCTGTAAGGCCATGGAACAAATCATCATGGACCTTTTAAATAAGGATATAGGTGATCTACAAACCCTTGATCTGACAGTTTAGTTTTTGTCAAAGGCAGGATATTCCTGTAAAACCTGGTGGACTTCTTTGAAAATGTCACCAGAGCCATAGATGGAGGCAAATCTGTGCATACAGCCTTAGTTTGACTTAGCCAAGCCCTTCAACACAATCCCACATTCAGGCATCATTGATAAACTCTACCAGTTGACTATCAACCCTTATGTCACCAGGTGGGTTGCTAACTGGCTCACTGACAGATCACACTCAGTCAGAGTTGGGGACTTTACCTCAGCCAGCAGACCTGTCACCAGTGGGGCTCCACAGGGGTCAGTGCTGGGCCCCCTATTGTTTGGAATATACTTCTCAGAAGTTCAGGCCAAAACAGAGGGGCTTGGCTGACTAAGTTTGCTGATGACTGCAAATTAGGTGTAATCATTGAATCCGCAAATGATGTCAATATACTTCAAGAGGGACTTACACAAACCAATGATTGGTGCCAAAGCCATGGACTCAAACTGAATGCAAAATAAATCATCATCATCCCCTTTGATAAAAACAATATCCCTGCAGCCCATCATATAAATAATAATACCCTAAGTAACAACTCAGTAATGAGACTTGTGAATGCAGCTTGACTGTAGCCTAAACTGTGACCATCATGTGTCTACAGTGGTAAGGAAGGCATTCTACGTTGCATACTTCATTAGCCAAGGCATTGCCTCAAGAGTAAAAGAGGTCATAACACATCTGTACACAACCCTCATCAGGCCAATAATTGACTACAGTGCTCCCTTTGGTATGTACCTTACCAGGCACCTGCAGGAACTAGTGAGACCTCAAACATTTCTAACCAAGAAAATTCAGGGTCTGCAGCACGTGTCATACACTGACAGACTGAAGTCACTATCACTGTACTCAGTAGTGTACAGACTGCTTAGAGGAGAAGTGTGACTAGCCTACAGAGCCATCTAGGATTCAAACCTAATGGAAATGCTGCACATCTGCAGGTCAAATGGGACAAGGGTCACCCACTCCAGGCAACTTAACCTGACCTGCGACATAATTAGGACCTGCTGGAGAGACAGATATCATATGTCTCTCAAAAGGTGCCACTCCTCTGGAATAGGCTACCAATTCATATCAAACAGAGCCCCTCTATGACCCTGTTCAAGCATAGCCTGAATGACTGGATGGGAATCCATAAATTCCTGCTGGGGATTTCACCTGTGACCCTCCTAGATATGGTCAGTCATTGCTAATTAAGATCTTGAGTTTAGGCAAGATCCTTTATATTGGGTTTCTCTAGTATTATATTGGGTACACACAGCTAGGCTTGTATACACCTTCTTGTCAATAGCCCAGTAACCACCTATGAACCTAGGTAAACAGAATCTAGTAGAGCTTGGCTTGTCACTGTTTACTACATCTGGTAGATGGTCAGCCTAGCAGCCTAAGTCTAGTGGAAATATACAAGAGTTATTTGTCGACCAGGTTGGTGGCCTTATCTAGAGCTAGATTTTATGTAGTTCTTATCCTACACAAAGACAGTGTATTAGCATAAATAACTGAGGATGCTTTGATATAAAGCCTCTGGAGGGATGCCCCTAACTTGTTCTCCGTCTGTTGTTCTATCACTCCAAAAGTTGAAAATTATTTTAAGATATTCTAAGTTAATAGTACCAGCAATTAAGAAGTGTCACTTATTTGGTCCTCTCCCTAAATATTGCTTGCTTCATGCATGGCTCTGGAGGTAAAGGCTGAGAAGTATGCCGTTGGAGTGTGCGTCTTCCTGTGGGTTCTCAGAATGCTCTACTTGAGAGAATATAGGTCACTGTTTTCCTAGTAGTGGGTAGATCAGTGTGCTGTTAGGCAAAAAGGCAGAAATAACTGTTTTCTGCCTAAGACCCAGAATACTTTGTTAAAATTAAACCACAAACATATAAAGGAGTCAGAAATCAACATGAAACTCAAGAAAGTGTCTGGAAAGCAGTTGCCTGTAGTACACTGGCAACATAACCTTTTCTGATCCCTTTCTGTACAAGAATTCAAATTAGCAAGGCATTTTCTACAACTAACAAGGTAATTAGAGAGTTCAAATGCAACACTGACCCAAGCTAGTTAATATGGTCTGTTATTACCAGATTGCATATGTCTAACTGCAGGAGGTAAAGGTGCAGCTACTTATTAGTTTAACCTCTAATAAAAAGTGTAAAGGTTCTCAAAGTTTTTTACTCACAGGAATTGGATCCAGAGGTAATGGGATACACTACAGCAGTGTAACATACTGTTTCAAAAGTAGTATTGCAACAAATTGTTTAGCCACATGCTGGGGCACTGTATCTGGATACTCTTTCATGACCACAAGATCTCTGCATTTTATCTGAGTTATTGTTGAACAGGTATACTGTTTTAGAGTTTATAACTGATTTGATTTAGGATGACCATCAAATGCGAGTCTTTTATCAAGACTCAGCACATTAAATACACCCTGAAAGGTGCAGTGAAAAGACAGGAACAGTAAGTCATTCCTGAAGGTTACTGTGAAAAAGATTTCAGCAAAGGCCCTCATAAAAAAGGGGCAGTGGTTGACATTTAATTCTGAATATGGCAAGTCTGGATGTGGCAGGCCAAGAAATTGAAACATATGATTTAGTGGACCTGAATGCTAAAGTCATGGCTTTGGAGAATTATGTATACTTAATTTCTGTATATCACAAAAAATGTAGTTAGTAACCGTAGAACCAGAAAACATTACCCTTTCATCCAACAGAAAAGCAGTGTGGTTCCAGTATATATACAAAAAACAGGAACATAAATGAAATAGAAGAAAAAATACTGTAAGGTTATTACCAAGTTTACAGTGATCTGCATATACAGATAACCAGACTCGCCTGTCTACTATGATAGCATCAAAATGGTTTTCCTACAGCTGACTGAGAACAATTTTATGGGATTTTTACTGCTTGAAACTAAATGGTTAGCATAGATAAAGTTAATATAATGACCGGCATTGCCAGTTATGCAAGACCTTTATGCATTCTATATGGAGTTTCTCCTTTCACCAGTGCGGTGAAACCTTGGAATTAATATATCTATGTTTAGAGGGTACAGAAGGCTTGTTGCATAACACAGGAGTTAACATATAAGGGGTATAGGTGACTTATTGTATAATCTATGAGTTAAAATACACAAACACACACACACGCACACACACATACACAGACACACACACACATATAGCTCTCCATCCACAACCCTCTTTTCCCATTCCTGCACATTGGGTCTAAAGCCAATGTTCATACTTCTGGGTGGCTAACACAAGCACACACATATACATGCACACACAGACACACATATATATATATATATATATATATATATATATAGAGAGAGAGAGAGAGAGATGCCCTACAGTATATACATATGTGTATTTGATCATAACTATTTCTCTCTCTCTCTCTCTCTCTATATATATATATATATATATATATATATTTATATATATATATATATATATATAGTGTGTGTGTGTGTGTGTGTGTATATATATATATATATATATATATATATATATATATATATATATATAGGTTCTTGCCATTGTACCTGACAAATCTAGCACATCCCAGCCCAATGACAGTTGGGAGTGGGACACTGGAAGTTTTTTTGTTCCATGTTTACTACAATATACATTGGAAAAGGACATTTTTTTAATGTACTGAATGGCGATTTGTTTTATGCTTAATATAATGAATGTTCTACATGTTTCCATGGATGTTTTGTATGTTGACCAATCATTATATAATCACTATCTATATTTCTAATATAGTCTTATTCTAAAGCTAGAGCAGCAGCAAATCCAGTAATTCATCAGTGGTATTCTCACTTTTGTTTTGAATATGGAGTGGTTATTTATTTATTTGTTCTCATTTCCAATGGGAAGTTGTCCCATATCTTGTCGTATTAATAGAGAAAACATAATCCAATTTGTTTTACTGAATTTGGGGGGTCTGATAGATAATATTCTTTGGATTAATTTTCTGGAGGGAATGTGCCATTTTAAAGGGATGGAGATGCCTAGAGTCTTGGTGAGTTGGGAGAGGATTTTGTGGGTCATTTTTGTTTGTGTATAAGAAGTAGGATTATGGAGTTCATCCAACAAACTTTCTTGAGTGATGTGCACTGGTGGCATCTTGTAGGAAAAATTGTAGCATATTTGGGTATTTTGATGAACAGAATTATAATCTGGATAGTTGAGTGTCCTGGATATTTGTAAAGACAGAGGATGTATAAAGTATGTTAGGTGGTAGGAGGGAAGATGCTATAGGTTCATAGGTAGGTACTAGGCTATTGGCCCAAGGGCCTATGTAAGCCTAGCCAACAAGGTTCCATGGGTTATGCCACCCAAGAAAGTTATTTTCCTGTGCCACTGTCGAGCAGAGACACAGAAGTGATCCCCGGGGTGTATTTCCCATTTCCCATCCATTTCTTGAAGAGTGCTAATGAAGAACTTTGCTTGACATAGATAGGTAGCTTGTTCCAGAGTATAGGAAGTCTCTGGGACAGGAATCTATCCCTCCAGCATGTCCTGTTTACTGTGGTGACAAGGTTTAGGTCCCTAGAGCATGTAGCTTGGAGGGATTGGGATTTCTTTAGGTGTAGCATGTCCAACAGCTCTGGGTTTGACATAGCTTTATATGTTAGGCAGAGATCACCTCAGAGTCGGCGATATGCTATGGAGTAAAGCTGGAGTTTTTTGAGGTGGTCAGTGTAGGGCATTTGTTTGAGGCCAGTAATCCTCTTTGTGAGGTACTTCTGTGGCCTTTCCAGCTGCTGCAGATGTCTTGTGAGGTACATTCCAAAAGGGGCGTTGTACTCTATAATGGATCTAATGAGTGTCGAGTAGAGGGGAACAATGATCTCTTTTTTCCTGGATGAGAACCCTTTTATGATGAGATGTGCCATGTAAAAGGACTTCCTGACTACTGTGGCAATGTGACTATCAAAGGAGAGACTACTGTCCACCTGGGTCCCAAGGTCTCTTATCATGCATTCGGTGTTAAGTAGATTGCTGCCTATGTGGTAGTTCATGGGTACAGAGTTTTTACCAAAGGGGATGACACTGCACTTTTTGGCATTGAGCTTGAGGCAATGGCTCTGACACCAGGCATCTGTCTCAGTGAGGCCCTTCTGTAGGATGCCCACATCATTTGGGGACTTGACTATGTCTCCTCGTTTGCAGTCATCTGCGAACTTCATTAGCCAGAGGCGTTCTGCGTTAGCCTGTACTTTAGAGAAGTAGATACCAAACAGGAGAGGTCCCAGGACAGAACCCTGTGGTACTGCTTTGAGGTTAGATTTGGAGTCTGCAACTTTTACAGTGTGGGTTCTGTCAGTGAGCCAGTTGGCAACCCATCTTGTGATGTAGGGATTTATACCTAGTTTAGTGAGTTTAGCTATAATACCAGAATGGAGGATGGTGTCAAAAGCCTTGGTGAGGTCAAGATAGGCTGTGTGAACCACCTTACCCTCATCTATGGCTTTGGTGACTGCCTCAAAGTAGTCGATCAGGTTCAGGAGGCATGATCTGCCTTTCACAAACCTGAACTGGGTGGTATCCAGAGTTCGGAGGTTACCAATGTCTTTGTTTATGATTTCCATGATGATACGTTCCATGGCCTTGCAGACCAGGCTCATCAGGCTAATAGGTCGATAGTTCCCAGGATCAGTGGTGGCTCCCCCTTTGTGGAGTGGGATAACTGTTGCTGTGTGCCATTCTGTGGGCACAAAGCCTGATGCAAGGCTATTATTGAACATGGTGCTTAAGTGGGGAGCCAGTTCATTCTGAAGTTCATGTAAAACGCATCCTGGAATGTTGTCCAGTCCCATGGATGCTGTGTTTTTGGCTTTAGAGGGTGCAGCTTTTACCTGCATAGTTGTGATTACAGGGACTCTGCATTCTTTCTGTATATATATGGGCCCTTTAGGGGGTGGGGGAGTAAAGTTAGCACTGAACCTATCTGCCAGGATGTTGGCAATATCAGTTGGTTCTGTAATTTTCATACCATTGTGCTGTAACTCAGAGCAGATCTGGGTGTTGTCATCAAGATTCTTGACATAGCTATAGAATGCTTTGTGGTTGTCCTTAGAATTAGTGGCAATTTTGTTTTCATAGCTAGCTTTGGAGGATCTTATAAGGAATCTAAGATTCTTACTGAGGCTGACCAGGGAGGTCCTCCACTCATGGGATTTTACTCTCTTTTGCAACAGTTTCTTCCTTCTGTTGTACAGTTTGTTTATGGCAGGGGACCCCAGATTGGCTTCCTTTTTTTGGAGATAGCATCTTGGTTCTGTTTGTAGCATGATCCATGCACTTGTGTAAGTGCTTATAGAGTGCATTTGTGCAGGATTCAGCAGTTGTAACTGTATTGTCCATCTGCATGGGTGTCATGAAGTTCACCACTTCTGTCTTAAGAAACATGAAGTTGGCTTTGGATAAATTTTTTACTGTGGTTTCCTTAATGGGGGGTGGGGGCGGGATGTGGATATCAAGGGTGATTAGCTTATGGTTAGATCGGACCAACAAGGATTTGACTTCAGATGTGGAACACCAGTCACTCATGTTGGCAATGACTAGGTCTAGGATATTGTTGCCCCTGGTGGGGGTGTGGATAAGTTGATCCAGGGCATTGGAGTTTATGAATTCCAAAAAGCATTGAGCTAAGGAGTTGGTACACGAGTAGTTTTCCCAGTTAATGGTGGGGTAGTTGAAGTCACCCATTATTAGGGTGTTTGGTTGAATCCTAATATTTTCCAGTGCATCAAGAAAAGAGGAGTGGGAATCCTGGGGCATGGTGGGGGATCTGTAGCAAGCTACAATTTGGATTGCAGTTTTGCCCAGAGTTAGTTGCACTTGGATAACCTCGGATGCATTATGCTGAGCAACTAGCCTGGAGGTGTGGATATCATTAATGAATATGGACATACCTCCACCTTTGGTGTTTTGGTCCAGGTTACATGGCTGAAAAGTGTGGTATGAGTTATAGCCTGGTAGTGCAGGGGTGCTCTCTGGAGCCTTGAACCAGGTCTCAGTCACTGCACAGATATCGATGTTTTCCATTTTAAGGAGTGCCTTGAGTGAGTGCATGTTTAGATTTAGACTTCTAGCATTGAGTAGCATTACCCTCAGTTTTTGCTTGCCTGTTCCTGTTACGGTGGTGAATTTGTTATTTGAACCTTGCCTAAAAAAGGCACTATAGGGGCAGCAAGAGCCTTAGCCAATTGGTTCTGATATACTTAACAGACTACATTTATTATAATCTCTGCATTTAGGAGATAATTTTGAGTTCAATATTTTTATGCACTGTTCATATTTTAAAATGTAACAATAGCTAGGTTGGTGCTACATGTCATGAGCATCCCTATAATCCACAAACAGTAATATATGTTAGGTACTCTTGAGTGCATTGCAAACGAGCACTGCTGCCTTGGGTTTTTGTAAATGCCTACCGCACCTACTTTTGAAATGTTAAGGTATCTGTGCATACTTCTGGCTCATCCATTCAGCTGGTAAAGTTATTTTTTAAAGATATTGCTTCTAATAAGGCAGGAGACCATGGCGTTGTTTGTGCATTTATAGTGAGCATGCATTTTCTGTAGATTTTCAGAGTAATATGTTAAGCAAAGATGAACCTAATATAGACCTAACAACACTACCAAGGCATAACAATATTCATACTTTAGCTAGATGAATTCTTCTTTTTTAAACAAATCTATTTTATTAAACATCTCACATATAAATACATAAATGGAATAGCAACATATAACAGTATCAAATTTATAAATAATGTCATGATGTAACTTATACTCTTCCTCCCAAAAAATCTCATCAATCTCAAAACTACATTTTTCATCCTATCAAGCAATAACACTATCATTACTGCTGAACCTAGCACTAAACTGCTGGGAATAATAATAGATGGTCACCATAAATTTGATCTCCAAGTCACTTCCTTTATCAAAAAGACTCACCAGAAACTAGGACTGCTTTACCTTAACAAAATACATCTAACCAATACAGCCAGAATAACTCTCTCCCATGCATTTCTTCTTCCCACACTTCTCTATAGCTGTCAATTATACACAAATCTTAATACCACACTCTTAACTAAACTCAAAACTGCATATAACAAGGTTGATAGATTTGTGGCAAACCAAACCTAGAGGTCATACCATTGCCTATCTCTTAAACAATTGGACTGGCTTGAATTCCCTCATATGCTGCTACTACATCAACTGCAAATTATCCACTCCATCCTCTATCTACCATCTTTCTGCCCTAGCCTTCTATCTGTTATAACTAAATATTCCCCAACCAGGACACTATAAACCCAAATCCAAAACAGGGTGTCTACTGTATAACTATAACCCTGCTACAACTTGGAATCAACTACCCCTAGAAATTAGGTCACTTGACCAAACCAAGCATTTCAAACTAGCCACTCGGAGATACCTAACAAAATAATTATCCTGCCATTGTAGTCATCTTCCCTGAAACTACCCTACAGTAGCCTCTGTTCCTCCTCCCTCCATCCTACTCTGCTGTCTAGCTGAATAATCATCTACCCCTCCATCTCTGTATCCTTAACCACTTCATCCCCAGTCTACTCCTCCTGTAACTGTCAAAGGAAAAATATACTTTAAAAATGATCAAAACACAGCAGGTTCAGGTTAAGGCACTTTAATCTTGCAGCAAGGAGACAAAAACGTGCTAATACAGAGTTTGTGTGACTAGAATCAGGAAATACAGGTGTTTTTATACATTTTCTAATAAGACATTGCCTACCCAGCTGACGTAGTGAATCACAAGTTCTGTCATCATTACTTCACAGTCATTGTTTTTACAATATTCTGCTGGTACCATCAATTTTTGTGAGAAACTTCCTAAGAAGAACAACTTGGCTTTGGCTACCACCGGTTAGATATATGCAATGTTACCATTCAAGGTACTATGGCTAATTCGAGCACAAAGCAAGTATAGATTGCAGTTCATTTCTCTAACAGTCCTTTGTCTATGTTATCTCTAAACCTCTACAGCTGCACATGTTCTCATACTTCGAACAGAGCTGATTGTTTAAAATCATTACATTTACAGAATATAGCATTGTTCATTCATTTTTCCTGACCTAGCAGATAATCACCTGCTTCTCAAGTACATTTCCAAAAGGCATAAACATGAATATTGCTGTGCTAGCAATTATTAGGTCAGAGGGCATCTTGCAAGTTTCAGAAAGCACACTGCAGTTTCAAAAAGCATCTTTTCAGTCTCATATGAAACTCAACTGTATATAAAACAGTGCATATAAAATAGAATGAAAAACGTGTTAACTTATTTAATTTCTAATTAGCATTAAGCATACACACATTAATACATATTTTTCTGACAGTAACTATACTGTATATAATCAGTTAGGAATTATGAATACTGTATTCCTTTCATCACACTAAACCAAAGGTTTTTTGCAGTATGACCTCTGTCATTGTACAAAACTGCTTTCTGTATGATTTATTGTAAATGTTTTTTACTGTACAATTTCTAACACTGCATCAAACTGTTTTACTTTATGATCTACTGTAATTGTTATCTCATTAAAAATTTTCAAATGCAAATGGAAATGTCTTACTAATTTATGTAAAATGCTAATACTGACTGCGGAGCTTTTCTCCTCAGGTCTCCACTGAAAACGAGCTAAACGCTCAGCTGGACTAACCCGGTTAACAAATGTAAAATAAATAAATCAATAAATAAATAAATATACAAACTGTATAACTGTTAATTTTTAATGACATCATGGTAGATACAGAAGATGAAATCAACAACTCAGGATATGTCCAAATTGTTAATAAGTTCACTTTAATCCATAATATAACCATGGTACAAACTGCCTGTATAACACAACTGATACAAGACTTCATTTGGTATTGCTGTTAACCTTGGAAGCCCATATGAATTAACTTGTAGAGATGTCTTAGAGCTTGTAATTTAATGTTTCAAATTCAGAAGTATTCTATAAAGCTTTAAATGAGTATTGCTTTGTTTACCATTATTCAGCTATAAAAACTTAAGTAATGCTGACATAAACCAAGTTATTATCATTGTCTAAGTTGATAACAGGACTGTTTAAGGTGCAATTAAGATCTATTCTTTTTCTATCATATGTCTTGTTTTTATGTGTTTATACATATATATGCTTGTCCATATGTGTCATTCTTTATACTTTTACATATGGTTTTTATATTGTCACTTTAAATTTGCCACTAGTCTTTTTAGCTGAGTTAATTTAGGGTTTAATTGGTGGTTAAATTAAATTAAGGCAGCTATATAAATGTGAGGTTGATGCATATAGTTGAACATCTGAGGAAGCAGTAGATCATACTGTGAAAGCGTTTACGTTTTTATAGATTGAATACAATTTTTTCCCTGGATTCCAGCCTTTGCTTTACTTCGTTCTGTATTTTATTGGTGAACTGTTCATATTTCTGAATGAGGTATTTATCTGGAGCCTGTGGAAGGATGGGCACTGAGCTGGCAACTCGACACCATAAGACTCCACTGCCAATAATGAGCAGACAGGTAATCCACTGTGGCGACCCCTAACTGGGAAAAAGCCAAAAGAAGAAGATTTGGATCTTACTTTTGGGATTGCTGTGCATATATTTTTACTGATACGCTGGAGCAATGGCAGAAGGGGGCATGCCGGGTGTTGAACTGGATTATGTACCAAAAGTGAGCCTGGCGTCTAAAAAAAGGTGAATTGCATAAAGAATGATTGCAAGAGTGTTTAAATAGAGACACTAATCCACTCTTATTAGAGAATTTATTTGTGAGTAGAGGTGAAACTGCAGAGCAAGTTGATGCAACTCAATTGTATGAAATGTCATCATGGCTTGAAGACTGTTTATATAAATTGAACCATTTACAACTACAGCGGTTCCATTTAGAAGCTTGTCTTAAGCTGAAAATTGTTCATAGAGGGCTAAGAATATTAAAAATGCCCACTTACGGTTATACGTATCCAGAGTTGTTGGTCAGATGGCAGAGACTGAATATCAAATTAAGTTTTAATTACATGCAATTATTAATTGACTTTTTCAAGCCAGAAGATAGGGAACTAACAGAAACAATCCTGTCTTTACAAAATAAAATGTATAACTTATTTCTGTCTGAAATTGTGGATGAAAAACTTAACAGTGTTGTGGACTCACTTTCATTTAATGAACATAAGGCACTGCAGGTGAAGTTTAAAAAATTGGAAAGAGATAAGAGAGACTTTCGTAATGGCCATGTCTTTGCATGACCAAGAACAGTCAGACCAGCCAATGAGGGAGCTGTTACAGGGACAACACCCACAGGGGGGGGGTGACTGATGTTATAATAGTGTCTGTTGGTATGGAAGCAGGAGTTAAGTCAAATATTGATAATAGAAATTTGAACAACATGGAGCCGACATCTGAACTGCAGCATGTAGTGGAGGAGGAGAAGGAATTTTCAACAGGAGCCCGCCAGAAAACATTTAAAAAATCTATTATTACCACGTCAGCCATAATCCATGCACCAACCATGAAAGGGGCTATTCATACTACTAGAGGGAGCCAGAGAACAGCGAATGGAGAAGAACAAGGCTTGGAAAACCACCCCTACCCTTTAGCCATTGTGAACGAGATACGGAACAACAGACATAGATCCAGGAGTCGGACACAAATGAAGAGGAAGCAGGAAGCAGATCCCAATATGATGCATACATTAAAGAAAATGTGGATGCCCCGGGGGAATCTTTAATCTGGAATATATCCAGTAGACAATTAACTACTAATGAAAGAGCAGTGTTGGAGAAGGGACTTTCGTTTATACCTGCGAGTACTGCAGAGGTAACTGATTACATTGTGGACTTGAAATGTTTTATCAAAACAATAATGTTGAAATTGATTTATGGTACCAATGCCCAGGACATTGAGTTAGCTAGACTAAGTACATTTGTACCAGTGAATCATCCAGTATTGACAGTATTTGAAAAATTGTGCACTGATGAATTGTATGAATTCTTCTATGATTTAGATGCACATAATGTGAATAGGAAAAATAGAAAGTTTGTGAATTTAAGTAAGGAAAAAAGGGAAGCTTTGAACCAATTGCAGTATGATGACACTATAACGATATGTCCAGCTGACAAAGGCAGACTTATTGTTATTATGGATAGGCAATATTTTTTTTTCTTAAATGAAACAAATGCTTGGTAATAATTGTGAATATATGATAATTAGTCAGAATGATGTATGTTTGTTGACTAATAGAATTTATAATACTTTAAATGAATGTTTATTAACAAGAAGTATAGATTATGCTAGATTTAAATATTTTATTGTTAATAAACCACTGATACCAACAATACAAGGGGTCCTAAAGATACATAAAGATCCAGTGGATCCACCTATGAGACTGATAATCTTAGGGAAAGGCTGGTGCACTGAACCAATCTCGATATACTTAGAAAAGATGTTTAGACCACTCTTGAATGATGATCTTGTGATTTTAAGGATTGAAAATATTTTATTAAGGATCTTTATAAGTTTTTTAAAAGAGACATCTTGAAGGGGGAAGTAATTTTAGTTACCCTAGATGTGCAGTCCCGTTTCACTAAAATACCAAATAATGAGGGGGTTATTATGTTGCACTAATTTTTGGAAGAGAACATCTAAATTTGAGACCAAGGAAGATGTATTATGTTTCCTTATGGAAATAGTGTTGGCAAATAATGCATTTAGTTTTGATCACCAGATATATCTCCAGAATGATGGCGTAGCTATGGGCAGTTTGTGTGCCAATAGCTATGCCAACATAGTAATGGCTGTCTGGGAAAATGAACATATTATAAATAGACCCTTTAATAAATATGTGGGTTTTTAACAGTTGATTTGTTGATGACCTTTTTGTAGTATGGACTGACACAACTGAAGAGTTAAATAGATTCTATCAATATATAAATAACTCTGTTCCATTTCTAAAATTTACAATGATCTATTCCCAAAAACAGATAGATTTTTTGGATTTAAAGGTAGTCTTACAAACAGATGATTAAGTGTTTACCGAAGTTCATAGAAAGTACTATTATAGGAATAGTCTATTACATAAGACGAGTATGCACTCCCCACATGTTTTCAATAATATAGTGAAAGGGCAAGGAATGAGAGCATCAAGGCTCAGTGCTAAAAGTAAGATTTTTAAACAGGAATTGTAGCAATCAAAAGGAAGGTTTATAAGTAGGGGGTATAAGAAGGATAGAATAACCATCACCTTAGCACATATACAAGATTTAAGAGATGCAGAAGCAAAACCCTATTTATCTGAACATGTATTACAAGTAAATTTAACAAAGAAGGATAGGAAAATGAGTCCAGTTAGAATGCATACAATATGCAAGTAATGTCAGACCCTGTCAGGGATATTTGCAAAAAAATTTGGCCCATTTTGTCAGCAGATGTGGAGATTAAAGAAGTAATAGGCACAGATCTGACATTCTCATATAAGACTATGAATAACTTAAAGAGAATGTTATCTTATCCAAGGGCAATCACTACAATAGAGAGAGGATACTATGTTTATAAGAACTACAAAACCATGCAACAAATGTAATTATTGTGATTTTATTGATACGACAGGTAAATTTGATCATCCAGATTTTCATAAAACCTTTGTATTTAAGGTAGAAGGGACATGTGAAACAGATCATGTAGTATACCTGGCATACTACCATGCATGCCAAGCATTTTATATAGGAAAGACAGACAGGAAATTGAAGAATAGGATAAGGGAACATCTGTATGATATCAAGAATATCGTGACAACTATTGCCTTGGCAAGACATATTATAAATCACAGAGAGGGACATAGTTTTAAGTTTCTTATAATAGGAAGAACTAGGGTAGATAATAAACAAATCTATTTTATTAAATATCTCACATATAAATACATAAGTGGAATAGCAACAGATAACAGTATCAAATTTATAAACAATGTCATGACGTCACTTATATACAAACTGTATAACTGTTAATTTTTAATGACATCATAGTAGATATAGAAGATGAAACCAACAACTCAGGATATGTCCAAATTGTTAATAAGTTCAGTTTAATCCATAATATAACCATGGTACAAACTGCCTGTATAACACAACTGCTAAAATACTTCATTTGGTATTGCTGTTAACCTTGGAAGCCCATATGAATTAACTTGTTGAGATGTCTTAAAGCTTGTAACTTAATGTTTCAAATCCAGAACTTTTCTATGAAGCTTTAAATGAGTACCACTTTGTTTACCATTATTCAACTATAAAAAACTTAAGTAATGCTGACATAAATCAAGTTATTATCATTGTCTAAGTTTATAATATGAATGTTTAAAGTGCAATTAAGATCTATTTATTTATCATAAGTCTTTTTTTATGTCTTTATACGGATTCACTTCATAACACTGAAAACTCTAAACACTGAAAATGAGAAAACTTCATAATATAGAAGACCAAAACACTGAAACTTCAAAACACTGAAAACTCAAAACACTGAAACTCAAAACACTGAAAACACATATCATACATATACTGAGTTTAAACAACATAAATCATAGCACTTTCCACCAAGTGTAAGCAGGGGGCAAGCCCCCCTGCACCCGCCATGTGGGGAGCTGCACCCCCACACCTCCTGCTACTTAAACATATCAACTCCAAGATTGCACTTAGTGTAGTGAAGTGCAATCCTGAAGTTGATATATATATATATATATATATATATATATATATATATATATATATATATATATATATATATATAAGTAGCAGGGGGTGTGGCGGCACAGCCCCCCACATGGGGGGGTGCAGGGGGGCTTACCACCCTGCTTACACTTGGTAGAAAGTGCTATGATTTATGTTGTTTAAACTCAGTATATGTATGATATGTATTTTCAGTGTTTTGAGTTTCAGTGTTTTGAGTTTTCAAGATTTTGAAGTTTCAGTGTTTTGGTTTCTCTGTTTCGAGTTTCAGTGTTTTGAGCTTTCAGTGTTATGAAGTGAATCTGCTTATACATATATATGCTTGTCCATATGTGTCATTCTTTATACTTTTACATATGATTTTTATATTGTCACTTTAAATTTGCCGCTAGTCTTTTTAGCTGAGTTACTTTAGGGTTTAATTGGTGGTTAAATCAAATTGAGGCAGCTATATAAATCTGAGGTTGATGCATATAGTTGAGCTTCTGAGGAAGCAGTAAATTGCACTGTGAAAGTGCTTACGTTTTTATAGACAAAAATAATAACTTTATTTTATTTATTTTGCTGTGCTATTCTCTTAAAACTCTGTTTTAATCCTCCTCTGAGGAAAGGAACAATTTTAAGGTAATATTTTTTTCGTTTAATAAAATATATCATATAATAATATAAATAGTTATTTGTTTTATTAAATTCCACAGACTAATATTGAATCATATTAGGGTTTTTATATTTGTGAAGATCAGAGCACTTTAAATTATTATCTTTAAATAATAGTCTTTCTCTTTAATTTCTTGATAAATGGGGTGATTATTAAATTATAAGATTATCTGAATTGACAGAAAGGTTCTAAATTTAAAGTAAGCTTTAGTTATATTATAATCCTAGAGTTTAGATAAATGCTATTTATATAAGTTATACTAGCAGATTTTATTCTGTATTGTAGTGCTGTTTGGTTTTTCTTTCTCTTTTTCTCTCCGTCTCTCTTTTTTCTTTCTCCTTTCCTTTTTATTGTATTATTAATTAATAATTTAGGGATGTGGTTGTGATGTTGAAAGGGGGTTAATGTGAAATATAGTTGCTTTGAAAAGTTATAAATGGATGTTTTACTTTGAAACTTTAAAATTTTGCTTGCTTGCTTCATTAAATAAGTCCATTGGAAAAAGCTTTTTTTTACCAGTACAGCTTGCCTGACACAGTTGTGAGGTTTCTTTTGTTCAAAACAGCAATTACAGTTTCTAATTCCCACTTGAATATAGTTGTTAACTAAAAAAAACTATTTTAGAAGTAATTGCAAGCTGAATAATGATTACCTGAGATCCACAGTGAAGATGTAGATGTGAGGTTGCACCAGGAAGAGGAGCTTGACCTTTGAACTCATCTTTACAGGGAATACTTCAGATGGAATGCTGTGACAGCGCAGAGAGATGAAATAAATAAATGGGAAATCCTATATAATCTTGTATGATGTAATTGTGAGTTTTTTTTGTAAATATTTGACTTTAAAATGTACTTTTTTCTTTGAAAGTTTATTCGTATTCATTTTTAAATCAGAAAGTATTGTGAATAGGAATCTATGTATTTATACATTTACGTGATCTCAGTTGAAGTTCCACCTTCAGATGTATAGTTTCAGGCAGGTTAGGCTTATAGTTAGTTACTAGGATTACAGTTCAGGAAATCATTGAGGTGTCTAGCCCAAAAATCTCATCCCAGTTGCCACTAAATACTCTCTGAGGCTTAACCATCTTTGTCAGCTGCTAGGCTAGAAGAGTGACATCAAGGGATTTGAATCCATTATCTTCTTTAATTCTTTTTTATTAAACTCTGTATTAACAAATTGAATTACAGAAGTCAGACATTATTTTAAAGTGTCTTTTAAAAGCATGTAACATGTAAAGTCAGTGAACAAATAAACATCTAAATGAATCTATACTGTCAATAATCATCACATCATAAATGGGTATATGCAATTTTAGTTATTTAAAATATTAGTTATTGGTCGTGTGTAAGCATGAATTTAGTTATTTGAATTATAAAAAATGGAATATGAAACTAAAATAAATTTAATTTAGATCAGATTAAAAATGTATAAATTATCATGAATATTTATGCATTCCCACACTACTAATGTACAGAAACGGTATCACCTGCACTTTACAAACAAATTAAACTATATCCAATGTTATACTACCTCAGAGATGATGAAATACAAGTTACAGCAAGACCTAACATTCTGTTTTATCAGACAAATGGCAACTAAAGAGTTTTAGTTTACTAAAACAAAAATGAAAAACAAACTAAAATAAGCAAAAATGGCACTGCCAAGCCAATACCATGAGTTCCATAAATGATATACCACCATAGATGTCTAATGAAGTTTAACATTGTTCTAAATGAAAACACTTACATATATTCGAGTTTTGTGGTTTTATTGCTTTAACCTCATGGATTTTATTAACATTTTTTTTAATTAGCTTCAGTAGTATATCATTTACGGAACTCATGACTTGGCAGTGCCATTTTTGCTTATTTCAAAGATTTTTTAGTTTAAACTGTTTGAAAGCATAATTCTCACATTATACATCACAGGGGAGTTATGTCCACTGGGAGAGAAGAGGGATGGGGAAGGAGGGGAGTGGGAGGAAAACATGAGTAAAAATAGGAATTTTTGTATTTGTGACACTCAGTTACTATAGAAAGTCTGATATGACATCCTAGATTATTACAATGCTGAGGCAAATAAAGAGAATGAAAATAAGGTGAATTATATTAAATTATTTTATATATATATATATATATATATATATATATATATATATATGTCCCCTTCAGAGGATCGAAATTGCAGAACATTGAACCTCTGATCATCGAGGACCAGAGGATCGAAGTTCTGAAATACTTGAACCCTGTGAAAGGAGATAGCAGAATGAGATCTCACCTTAGTGTGATCTCGGAACTGGTATATTTAAGTAGCAGGGGGTGTGGGGGCTGCAGGGGGGCTTTACCCCCTGCAAAAATGCAAATAAGAAGTTTTCATGTTTTAGTTTTTTTGTGGGTGGTAAGATGTTGCAGAACTTTGATCCTCTGGTCCTCAATGATCATTAGAGGTTCAATGTTCTGCAATTTTGATCTTCTGAAGGGGATATATATATATATATATATATATATATATATATATATATATATATATATATATATATATATATATATATATATATATATATATATATATACATATATATAAAATTCTGTAACTTTTTGATTTGCTGTTTAGATATTTTACTACACTGTTGTTACATCCAAAAGGAAGCAGTGATAACAGTTTCATTCTCTAGAAAGTGGATAAGTTTAATTCTTGTAATGATTTGACTATTTTCAGCATTCTTATTAATATGGCTTTTAGATATGTTTCTCAAAAAGGTGCATTAATTCTTATAAGGTGATTAGTTATTGAGAGCATAATCTTTACAACAACACACAGAAATAATGTTAACTGATATATACTCATTTAAAGTGATTTTGATAATATAGATATAATGTTAATGATGTTAAATGTATACAGCATAATTCAATCATATAACCTCATGAAAGCAGTCTTTGAAATACAGCATTTCTATGAGAATGCAGAGAAAAACAATGTCTTCGTCTGTGTACCATTTTTAGAGTATATTTGTTAAGTATTTGTTTCTTTAGGCATTTACTGAAAAGTTTTGCATCTCTTTATTTCAGATAAATGCCTAAAATCAGTTGACATTTGGAATTTGGTTAAATAATCTTAAAGACACTCAAAGTCCATATTCATTTAAATGTACCAAGTTTAGCATTGCAAAGTAAAAGGATGGTTAAGTAGATGTTGAATGTTATTTTATATAATATTAAAAAAGGGTAATAGAAGTTAACAAGTTTGTTCATTTGTTATATTCATATACATGAGATTTAATAGGCAATATAACTAATGTTATAGATTCTAGTATTATGATTGTTGAATATACATTAATATTATTTAAATATTGAATCTTCTGTATCTATTGTTCTAGACATGACCTCCTTCACAGAAGTTTACTTTGTGTCATTACAGTAGACAGCAACCTCTCTTTTGACCACCACACTGCCACTGTGGTCAGGAAGTCCTTCTATGTGGCACATCTCATTACTAAGGGTTTTGCATCCAGGAAGTAAGAGGTCATTGTCTACCTCTACTCTTCCCTCATTAGGCCAATCATCAAGTACAAGGCCCTATTTGGCATGTACCTCACTAGACAAGTGCAACAACTGGAGAGGCTGCAAAAGTACCTCGCAAAGAGGATCCTAGGCCTTGAACACTTGTCCTATATGGACAGACTAAAAAAACCCCAACTATTATTTGTCTCATATTGCCAACTTAGACGTGATCTCTGCTTGACTTATAAAGCCATGTCTGACCCAGCTCTATTAGAAATGCTACATCTAAAGAAATCCCAATCCCTCTGCACCACATGCTCCAGAGACCTCAACCTCATTACCACAATCAACAGAACATGCTAGAGGGACAGGTTCATAACCTAGAGACTGCCTATGCTATGGAATAGACTTCCCATACATGTCAAACAGAGCACCTCACTTGCCCTCTTCAAGAGAAATCTTGATGAGTGGATGGGAAATAGAAATTTCACCCCGGGATCACTCCAGTGGTTCTACTCGACAGAGGCACTGGAAACTAAGGTTGGGTGGCACAATGCCAGGGTAATCCTATGGGCTAGGCTTGTAAAGGCTTCAGGGCCATTAGCCTAGTACACACCTATGAACCTATTTTATATATATGGACTGTTTTGATTATAGATCTGACATTATCTATCTGATATACCATTAACTTTGTCTCTAATAGCTGAGCTAATAGACTTTGGAAATATTAGTTTATGCATTTATAAATATACGTTATGAATAAGCACATACTGTTATACATTAATATAAGATAGCTTTATTGTTCTGTGATTGAGTGTGACTATATAATTAATCGATAAGATTAACTTATAGAAATACAATTTTACTGGGTAAATTGTCTTTATTTTTAGGTAATAGTTTTTTTTATATATTTAATGGTGACAGAATTTAATTATTCTTTTGAAGTTTGTTTTTGATAAATGGGATTTATATTAGGAGTGAGCTTTATATGCTAATATGTATTTATGTGTAGTTTATCTTAGCAGTAGTTGCAATACACTGAGTTTGAGTAGTGTTATTGTGATGACTGTGAGTAGTCTGAATGATTACTTCATCAAACCAGTAATAATTCATTCCATGATAGGGGTTGTAAATATTTTTATAATTAGTATGTTAGTAGCTAGTTCAGTAAACCTGTTCATATCAAAACTTGTTAAATTAGATATAGGTCCTTCATACAAAACCATAATTTAACTTTCTTTGAGTTGTTTTATCTAAAAGACATCAGTTTATAAATGTCTGTCATTAAATATTAATTGTCTTAATAATCAAGGTAGCTTAAATAAATTATTTAAAAGTAAATAAAGGTCTTTTTTAAAGAAACATATTTGTTGACTAAGGATTTAGATAGACTGTTGTTTAATCATTACTCAGTACTTGTGGACTCACATTTGTGTTCTAAAAGGAGAGGCAGTCTTATACTTTGGAGGAAGTCATTGACCATGCCTAGGTTAGTTGATACTTATTCTGATTAAAATGGTTTGCTGGGATTGGTAGTGGATGAAATTAATACAAAATATTACATGCTTGTTAATGTTTATTGGATTCCTGGAATTTATTCTAAGAGGGCAAACATATTTAGATAATATAACCTTATATTCTAATGGGGAAATTTTATTGACTGGTGATTTAAATTGCATTTTATCAGAAAGAGATACTACTAATGGAAAAAAAATGTAGATTATCTGCCACTGCCAAACATCTAAATCAGTTTATAAATTCAATGAATCTAAGAGATGTATATGATTTAAGACTGTCAAAATATCTTAACTATATGCATTACTCATTTACATTTGTCACCCAAACAAATATAAAGTGTTTACTTCTAGTCAGTTATATTCTAAGATTGATGAAGTACTAATAATTTCTTGTCCTTTGACTGATCATAATGCTATTACTTTCAATATCACTATCAAATCTAATGATTTAGTATTTTGTCAAATAATTTCTGCTTATCTTACAGAAATTAAAGGATTTAAGGAATGTTTTTTAATGAATTAAATTTATTTATGGAGTTCAATAATAATAGTGAAGTTAATGATGTTATTCTGTGGGATACATTAAAAGCATATCTATATGGTATAATTAAGAGTATCTTTATAAAAGAAAGGAGCGGGATAAAGAGTTAACTGTTTTAAATAAAACATTGATAAAATGAAACTTAAAACCTAATAATAAGATTGTAAAGTCTGATTTGAAAACCTTAAATCAGAATACATAGAAATAATGACATATAAAATGTCAATAAATATGGAAAAACTTAAATTACAATTGTATTCTATTAATCCTAAAAACTTGCCTAGATTAGATCAAAAAAGACAAATTAATAAAAGTAAATCAACCTTAGATAATAGTGATTTAACTGACAGCTTTCTAAAGGAAAATATAAAACATAAGTTAACCAAGGAACACAATTTAAGGTTAGTCAAAACATTTTCTTTCAGGGCACTAAAAGAACAAATTAAAAATCTAAAAAATAACAAGACCCCTGGTCCGGATGGTATAATTCCTGAGTTAATTATAAGACTATTTTCATTAATAGATATTGCTAATAAGAAAAAATATATAACATACGATCATAACCTTACACTTAGATAAAGATTTTGATTTTGTTAATTGTCTTGTTTATTTAAAGTACTCAAAGAATATAATTTCTCTTTAGAATTTATAGATGTAATAATTAGGTTGTATAAGAATTCTTTATCGTCTGTTAAAATTTGGTCCTTTTTATCCAGTTCCCTTACAATATTGAAAATCACAAAACAATGATACCCTTTGTCTCTTTTATTGTTTGCATTGTCGATAGGGCCTTTTGCTAATTTTATTAGAAATAGTAAATGGATAAAGAAGGTTTCCATAGAACATTGCTATACTTCTAAAATTCAATTATCTGCAGACATTTTATTAAAAAGTGGTAACACTGAATCTTCATTAGAACATATTCTTGATTCAATAAAACATTTTGAAAAGATTCCATGTTTAAAGTTAAATCATAATAAAACAAAGGCATTGCTTATTAATAAAAAATAAATGCCTTTTTAAAATATCTATAAGGAATTTAAATGGGAAAATATGCAAGTTAAATATTTGGAAATTATTATAAAATCTTGTTGGAAAGTATTGATTTTGGTAAACTATAAACATTTAATTGATACGATATTAAAACTAACCAATAATTAGAACAAATTGTTCTTCACAATGGAAGACAGACTTACATTGATTAAAATGATAATTTTACCAAAATTTTATTTCATATACTGTTGTTGATTTTGTGTTCACCCCAAAATATTATTAAACAGTTAAATTCTATTTTACTTAAATTTCTATGGTACCCCAAAAAATCAGGAATAGCTTTAGACTGACATATAAAATGTTGGGAAGAAGGTGGTATTGGATTTCCTAATATTGAATTATATGCTAAGTCTGCCATTATAAATATAGTGAGTGTTGGTTTAATTCTTCATATATATATATTAGATTTGGAAAGATTTACATGAAATATTATTATAAATGTAAATTTACAATCAAGCTTTAACAAAATATATTGGGTCATAAGATTTTTTGTATAAACCATATGAGTAATTCTATTTCTATCCCTTTTGTTAATTGTATTATAAATACACTTAGGAAAGTAATGGAATCTAACTATTTTGTTAAAGAATTATTAATTCTGATGCTTCCTATAGCATAAACCAAGAGGTGTTTGGAACCATTTAATGTAAGTAAATGATCAGATCTTAAAGAAAATAACTTGAAATTTTGGTATCAATTTCTAGATGGAAATAAATTGCAAACTTTGGGCTATCTTTTGGCAAGGTATAACATAAGGAAAAATAATGGTTAAGTATGCAGGTTTTTAAGTAATGTATTAATAATAAAATACAATTATCATTAGATATGAAAAGAAAACCCATTCCAAAAATTTTGGAATTTTTCTTTAATATCAATAGTTATATGTTTAAAAATCTTATCTATCAACAATTTATAGGATTTTAAGAACTTAACTTTTAGTCATTGATTCATCATATTGGAATTAAAAATAATAATGAAACATTTTCGGAAAGTAATAAGAAACTATCTTTGAAATCTATTAGTAATACTATGTTATCACTTTATTGGAGAATTGTTATGTGGAACTTCTTGCATAGGATCTTTTTCACCCCTCATAAGATTGCCTTAATTTAAAAAACAGAAAATAAAATGGAGAAGTGATGAGGTTTTATATAAAAATTGGCTTCACATAGTTATAGAATGCAAAATGGTTGTTCCATTTTGGTTAAAATTCAGAAACTTTGCTAAAGCATTACGGTCGGACACTTGTACTGTTTCAAACTCTTGGATTTTATTTAAATCCCCAATTCCAGATTCCATACCAAAAACACAAGTGGCTCTCCTTTGGTCCATTCTGACTTTTGCTAGGAAAATATTACAAAGAACTGGAAGAGTAAAATATCCTCTCTTTTACTGAATTTGTTTGCCTAGCCAAGAATGTAACAATGAATTACAAAATGTGTGTTGCAGAACAAAAAGCATCACGCATAAATATTTATCTTGACAAAAAACTTGGAAATCTATTGGAAAAATATTAATGGTTTTGTTTAAAGTAATTTTTGTTATGGACTCTGTATATCAATTTGTTGATTGTTATGTTTTATTAAAATGTATATTATGATTCCATGCTATTTCCAAATATAATAAAACGTTTAAAAAAAACATTCCATTCCAAAAATGTAATGGCTGTCTTGGAAATGTTTGCCAAGTGTCCATGTGTCTAGTCCAACACATATTCTATATGACTTTATGACAGAGAGCATTAAGAGCATGACAACTGAAGTTTCTCCAACCAGGGTAACAGGTTGCTTTTTCATTTCTTACTGAATTAATGGAGATGTGTTCAAAACGTTGGCTGCTAATCTCTGTCCAACAATGATGATCTTTTTGTTGTTTGCTGAAGCAGATAATTTCATTAGCTTTTCTGCCATCCATGGACAACTCTACTGTTGTCAAGTAGTTCAGTGGTACATTTCCTTCTATGGCTGCAGAAATACTTTGACTGCTACTATGTCCTAGGATGAAACTAAAGTTTGTAAACCAATTTTTTAAAGTCCTCACCTTACTCTTGTGTTTCCTCCTTCCTTTTAGCCAGTTAATGATTGTTATTGAAGTGGTTTGCCAAGAGCACAAAATTTAGTGGGGGGAATAGTATAAGCAATTGAAGCATCTGCTTGCTCACCGTACTATGTATCTGACTGCTATTATAACATGTTTGGTATAGGAAAAGGCAAGAGTAGATTGGATCCTTGTATTACTTTCAAATGGCTAGTGTTTTAGTCCTCTTTAGAAAAGTCTACAAACAAAGGAGAAAGAATTTGGCATATTTTGAAAAACAGATATCCCTAGTCTGTATTGGAGTTCATCAATTTAATAGTATTTATATATATAAACTGCACATGTGGTGTTTTTTTTTTATCTTTTTCCCACTGGATTTGTATTCCTTTGTCTGACAGTGTATGACATGCAATAATGTACTTACCTTATTTTTGCCATTTTGCATGTAAGAGTAAGGAACAGCAAGAATAGCTGGTAAGTAGTTCTCTAAATTGTGATAATAAACCTCCAAGTTTGACTTTACAGCCAGTCATAAATTCATCAGTACAGCATTTTGAAAATATCAGTGTTTGGCTATATATAGTATAAACACTTGAACATACAATCTATAAATGTATGTGCATTAGTGGAAACAAAGCTGATTCATTTACATTTAATAAGCATTTGGTAATGTTATTGAAAACACTGGAAATATCTAGAAGGTACTTCAAAGAAACCAGTGAATTTGCAAAGACAGTTCAATGTATCATCAGAAAAGATTTTATTTTTGTATGAGTCAGCAAATTTAATTCCACTGTTTACTGGGTGCTTTATGATTTTTATTTTGAAAGAAAATTTCCAAGGAAAGGATGAACAAAAATGGAAAGAGGACAACCTTGTCATGTGCTTGTATCAGGTTTAATCGGAGAGTAATTAAAGTAATTGTTAGTTAAACAAGGAGAAGCTGAATTATAAAAAGTTTTGATTGTAAAATAGAATCAACAAAATTATTATTTGTAACTATATTAACAAGAAAAGAATATGGACACTTGTATGCCTTGCTTGCATTTAGAGAAAGCACAGCTTCATTATTAGACTTGATAAGTGTTATGGAATAAGATTAATTCCTAGATAGTATTGTTGTTTTGACTTTTATGTTCTTCATCGAAACCAGATTAACATTTTGAAATGAAATGGTTGGCTCATAAAGTGAAACTTTTAACTAATGTCATAAATATTATTTTAATATCAATATTTTTCAGTGAGATGGGCCTTTATTTTTTATTTTTTTACTATGTATAGATCAGAATTTAATTTTAGATTAAAATTGTTTTTGATTGGTTAAGGTAAGGGTCTCTAATAACATGCATTTGTATATATTGTATAAATTAACAAGAATCTGTGGAAGGAGATTTCATGCGTTTGTTTAATCATTTATTTATTGAAAAGAGAGAATTAATCCATGTTGTTCAGGAGCTAAGATGCTTTTTGCATTAAATATTGTTTCTTCTATGTCAAATTCGATAAAGAGATTACCCAAGTTCTTCAATAAGAAAGGTACAATAATATAAAAGAATTTTAGTAAAATTGATATGTTGAGAATAAAGGCCTCCATAAGTATTGAATAATAATCAACAGTTCAGAGTAATGGTGAGTGTGGAAGAGAGGTGAAGAAGAGAGTACAGGCAGGGTGGAATGGGTGGAGAAGAGTGTCAGGAGTGATTTGTGACAGACGGGTACCAATAAGAGTGAAAGGGAAGGTCTACAAGAGGGTAGTGAGACCAGCTATGTTATATGGGTTGGAGACGGTAGCATTGTCGAAAAGTCAGGAGTCAGAGCTGGATGTGGCAGAGGTAAAGATGTTAAGATTTGCACTGGGTGTGACTAGGATGGACAGGATTAGGAATCAGTATATTAGAGGGTCAGCTCAGGTTGAACAGTTTGGAGACAAAGCAAGAGAGGCGAGATTGTGTTGGTTTGGACATGTGCTGAGGAGGGATGCTGGGTATATTGAGAAAAGGATGCTAAGGATGGAGCTGCCAGGAAAAAGGAAAAGAGGAAGGTCTAAGATAAGGTTTATGGATGTGGTGAGAGAGGACATGCAGTTGGTTGATGTGACAGAGCAAGATGCAGAGGACAGGAAGAAATGGAAACAGATGATCCACTGTGGTGACCCCTAATGGGAACAGCCGAAAGAAGATGATGATAAGTATGGAATAATGTAATTCAAATATACTTGAGACATGGAAGGGTATTATTGCCTATAATGTTAATGTTTTTACTTGGGTGCTTAATTTCCACACGACTGGTTAAAAGCCTTGACAAAATACTACGCTGTTTTGAGTATCTAGCCAAATGTGAAAGAATACCTGTCTGTTACATTTTTAATTCTTTTTGCAAGTCTAGAATTTCAGAAAAATGTAGTTGGTTAACTTTATTTTGATATACATGATCCAGTGTCATAATCTGCTACTTTAAATTTGAGATTTGTTGATACATTCTATCTTGCTGTAAGAGACCATACTGATTAAATGTCATCTGCTGGAGCTTTTTTTAAGAAACTCATCTAATGTAATAAGAAACTCAAAAATCTAGATGGAAAGTAGTGAACTGTCTCATTTCAGATTATTTCCTTTCCATCACTGATATAGCCTACAAAAAATAAGGTTTGCAAATCCACTCTGAAAAAATGAATGAATCAAATGGAGAAGGGTAAGACTGAGAGATATTAATGAAAAAACCAAAAAGACCTAGGTTGGGTTTTATAAACAAATGAAGATAATGTCATTATATCAGAGATTAGTAAAATAACTAGTTGTGGCTAATTATCATTAGAGGCTGAATAGAATGTACATATTTTACCTTCAAGTAAGTGGACATTATAAGGGTCATATAGCTCATATGCATGCATTAAATCCTTAAGGAGTATTGCTCACTTTCTGAAGCATCTCCATTTCGCAATTAATTTAATGTCCAGTTATTTTTCTCATTTAAAATTTGTAAGTGAATTTTTCAAGAAATGGACATAATAATTTACTGTTTAATATTATTTTTAGTTTCATAGCTTATTGCTATAATCACACTCACAAAATTATGTCAAGGCAATAGTGGCAGTGGAATATGTGGGCTACATTCATTGTGCCAAGTGGCCAAAATACCAAACTGCATTATATTGACCACACATGTTGAAGATCAAAATGCCAACCAGATCTATGTACAGCAGGAACTGATGTTCTTTCATTTCTTCACTGTAATGCAATCTCAGAACACATTGCACAGATATAATTAGGAGGGGTATGGGAGCATATAACGTGCCAATGTTTTCAGCATTGTGAATTTCAACCTTTTGTGGGAAATGTAATGCTGTTCAGCATTTTGTCTGTTTAGCATTTTGGCCATTTGGCATTATTACTGTATTCCAGTTGCATACATGTGCAAAGTATCTTGGGTAAACAGAAACAACTTACTTTTTAAAAGGGCAGCTTCTTACTTACATTGTGGTTTCACTACTACACCATCACGAGTGTTACTTTTTAAAATAAGATGTTGCACCTGCAAAACCTAGTTGATAACCTGTCTTTCCAAGAAGTAAGAAACTCTTATTGATGTATTTAGTATGAAAATTCATTAGCTTGCACATTCATTTATTTAGTGAGGCATTGTGGACCTTTATGAAGTCAAAGAAGGAGTTTTTAGCTCAAAGAAAGTATCAGGAGGACATCTTATCAACAAAATATAATACAAAAATAGCACAAGATTTTGCATCATAACTGTACAGTTTGATATTGTAGATGGCATTTAGGTTGTATTCAACTTCAATACACTGTTCAGTACACTTTAAATAAGGAAAGATCCTTGTTTTGAAGATGTTTCCCATGACATTAGGTGAAATGTTCTTAACATTAATTTTCATCCTCCATAACTAACCACAAGAATGGTAAATCTGTAAAACAGTGTCCATTACCACTACCCTGTGTTAGTTAGTATAGCCCATTTTCACTACAGTGAACCTCTTAAGTAATTTAAATGTCCAAACACACAAGAACCCCAACAAAACTTAAGAGCCAGTACATCTGATACATAACAAAAATTACATTTGTTAGGTTACTGACATCTACCCATAACAATTCAATCAGGAACAAAATGAAGAAAACCTTGTAGCTTCACACTTTTATTCAAAATCTTGAGCACTTTCGTCTAGGTATCTTGGAGAAAGAGTAAAAGAAAAACTACAAAGGTGGAAAAATGTCTATGTGCGGGGCTTGTGCCCAGTGTATTAATATTTTGGTTTGGAAAAAGTAGATATTAGGGGACATCTTGAGGTAAATGTCCCTGGAAGATTCTATTGTTATTCTAAGGGAGTGGTATACACTGCCTTATGTCAGACATGTGATTGTTTTTATATAGGAAAAACTGTAAGGGCTCTGAAAGATTGAATTTACCAGAACTTATACGATATTAAAAAATGGACACCGAAATGCACTATTTAGACATATTTTTGAGAACAAAGATCATGTATTTAAATTCTGTATCATTGATCAATTTGATTTGGGTCCCAGGGGAGGACCTGAATCAGATTATTTAGAATATCTTGAATTACAGTGGATTTTATGAAGTAATGCTTAACATATCCGGGTGTCAATGATCATGTAGTTTTCTAAGACTAAAAGCATGTTATATGTTTTAACTTTTTATATGTAAGAAGAAATGGCTGTGCACCAGTATTGTAAGAGTTAAATTTAACTTGGTGGGGAACTTTTAATTAATGTGATTTTATGATACGTTGGTTTGGCTGTGTGGGGTTGGACTTTCTACATGCTTGTAGATTGTTTTAGTATTCTGATGAAGTCCGAGATGCCTGGACGAAAGCGCTCAAGATTTTGAATAAAAGTGTGAAGCTACGAGGTTTGCTTCATTTTGTTCCTGGTTGTTGTTGTTCTGTGGACTTGTTCATAACAATTCAATGTTGTAAAATATTCAGAGCTGTATCATATTCAAATGGGGCCCTTGGCAGGGTAATGGACCAGGGCCCCTCGCAGACATTGCCATGTCCTATTACTTGTCTTGCCCTCTCCCTCTCTCCTCAGTTACTGTAAACACTGTTCAGACCTGTCAGTGTACACACTATTTTCTTCTTGACTTTTACAATGATTACAGTGATTTGGATTTTAATTTAAAACTTTCAATTTAAATTTCATAGTAGAAACATTAATGGCCATATGTTAGACAGTCTCACATTGAACACAGACTTATTAGCATGAAAAACAATAAACTTCTCTTGTAACTCACATTAACTGAAAATACTTTAGCCAGTGGCATATTAATTTTTCCTTAGGCCCTGGGCTGTTTTCAAACCATGGATCACTTGCACACATTTTTAGAACTATGCACAAATACATGTATTCTTTGATTCACCTCCCTGATTGTTTTAAATTATATTTCTTGTTAAATACAGCAACATTTGTTAGTCATATAGTTTTGAGCATTTTTTTCCAGTAGGCAATGAAATAATGTATGAATCAATGATGACAAAAGTACTCATTTCAAAAAATTTCAGTCAAAAAGACCAGTCAAACTGCTGTCATTATAATATACCAATATCTGTACTCAATAATTGTGGCCACTTTATTGTTTGTGCATGCATCGCATGTCTGATTGTGGTAACAATGGCATCAGTATTCAAATTTGCTTTACACAAATGCATACTAGTCCTGTAAGACAGGCTAAAGAATTTTTAACTTTATCAGTTCAGCAGGGTCAGTCATTTTTATCCATAGACATCCACCATACCCAGTAATTGTATATTGTCGAATGCATCCTTTTCTGACTTCTGTGTCAAAAAATAATAATAATAATAATGACAAAATTCACATATTCAAGTTTGTTTCACACAAGCACACAGTGGTCAAAGTATTCCAACTTAATTCTCTCTCTGACACACACACACACACACACACACACACACACACACACACACACACACACACACACACACACACACACACACACACACGTACTAGTCCCACAAAGACAGACTAATACTGTTTAAAAATGAAAAATGACCACATAACAACAGCATAAGTACATTCATCCATGGAGAGTCCTCACACCCCCACAAGCAGTTATAGTCACTTCATAGACTGTGCACACTACTTATTGTGAAGAAATAAATTGCATGTACTTAATTGGTGACATTGGAGGAATTATATGAAATTGCATAAAGATCACTAACATCAGATCATAAGATCCAGCCATATGTGTACCACAGTTTAAACCAAAGATTATGTAGGACGGCATAGGATATATTAATCATCTGATAACGTATGCTGAGTGAAAATGTACAATCTCTGCAGAAGTAAAAGTTATGTGAATAATTTCACATTTCACATGTTGCTCCTGGCAAACAACTTTGCATTTCACTGCATCTACAAAATGCAGTGCCTGCTGCCCTTGAAGAATAAATTGCCTTGGTTACATTGAAAAATCTGTGTGCTGGTGATATTGACATAACATTTCCTGAACTAGATCAGCTATGCAATAGGAAATGGCTGGCAAATGATGACAACAGGTTGATAGTTGCAAGGCATGCAGTCCTGGAGACTATTAAGGAGCCTAAGTCAAATTCCTAATTGCCCCAAAGCACTGTCTGGTTAAATAACTTGCTCAACGTCACACAAAGGTAAATGAAAGCGGAAAGATTCAAACCATGCCTTGTTGCCAGATAAAGCAGATTACTAACAAGTCTGAGCTTTAGTCCCCTACACTAACTCCCCTAGACTAACAGTTTTTTAACTAAATGCTGAAATCTTATACCGTCATTGCTGTATATTACTGTATCACAGTAATATACAGCAATGACTACATAATAGATGCTCAGAATTGCATGGTTCTGATCACCACTTCAAATAATGCAGACTATATGACCCGACAAATGTCAACCCCTTTGCAGTTGCTGGAGGCTGTAAAGGAGGTACTGCAAAAATATATTACTAAAATGCAACATTAACAGACTGTATTACATAGCCCAGGACTATTAATGAATTATTTTATTCAGTGCAATGAATAAAGCAGAAGAATTAAAGACAATTTAAATACTGAAGCAGTTTTTGTTCATCGACCCACAAGTGTAGAAAAATCAGAAATATTACTGCATACAATATACTGTTTTTGGGGGTGGGGGGGACTTACATGCTTGTAGGACACTTACATTTCATTTTTGATCTCTGTGTCTTCTCTGTCATCAAGCACAGCTATTCCCTCTGACATCACTCAGTACAGGTCTGACCTACTTGAATGGCTAATAATGCTGTATTGTTGCAGCATACACCTCCAGAGTGAGCAGAGTTATATTCTGGGCAAATGGGGAACTATGCAAGGTAATGAATCAGGCTCCAGCCACCCATTCTAATACACTATTTCTTGGCTAGCTCTCCCAAATAACCACATGCACTGCTCAAACATGGTGATGTCCATACTATTTTCTTCTTTACTTTTACATTTATTATAGAAATATGTGTTTCATTTAAAACGTTTTTCTTTTTTTTTTTTTTTTTACAGAAAAATACAAAAAAACCCCATAAACTTCTGCTCCTTTGAAATTCACAGGTAGTGAAAATTCATCTGGCAACCCAATAAACTACAAGAAACTTGCTGGGACTCATCTTCAGATAGCACATAGTGAAGTATTAATTGGTGAGCATGTGAATTTTGCAGGAATTTAAAAGACAAATTTAATTTAAAATACCTATTTGCTAACAGTCTGGGGCAGCCCACTGGACACAAGGGTTTCTTTTTATGAGCAGCCCAGGAATACTGTCTGATGAAGTAACTTAGCAGAGTCACATAAAAGAGAAATGAAGACTGAGGGAACCAAAGCATGCACTAAAAGAAGCAGCTGTAAAAGCTCATAGCCTTACTCACATGCACAAAGTGCTCCACAAATTATTGTAATCCAAACTACAAAACTCTGTGACTGACACTCACACACTGTAATCCTCAGTGCTTTACAAAATGTGAAAAAATTAAAGGAGTCCTAGGAGTTGGTGTGAAGGATTAAGGTTCTTGTCCCTATAGTTAAGGTTCAGGGTTCAAGTCTGAGCAAGTCACTTTAATAGACATTACACACACACACACACACACACACACACACACACACACACACACACACAAACACTGAGCCAGCTTCTCTAGTGCTGGGTCTGTAATCACACACACACACACACACACACACACACACACACACACACACACACACACACAATGAAACACTGAGCCAGATTCTCTAGTGCTGGGTCTCTAATCACACCTGGGTCATCTGGGATATAGTCATGGCCAAAACATGTATGCCAGGAAACATGTGCAAGCTGTGTTTATTTGTGAGATGTGTAATGGGAATTCACAATGCAAAACCTGAAATTATATTGGATATGTTAACTATATTATATGTTTGATGACTGTGTATGTATGTGTGTGTGTGTGTGTGTGTGTGTGTGTGTGTGTGTGTGTGTGTGTGTGTGTGTGAATTTATTGTTTTATAAAGATTTTGAATATGAGCTGTGCTCAGCTGGAGCACATCATGTAACAAACTGGTAAATAGATAAAAGAAATAAACCTCACACATTTTTCTCTGTTGAAACATCAACTTCCTCTTCGTTTATTCATTTGTTTTATCAAAAAACACTGTTCACACTGGGTAAAACAAGTTAATTAGGATGTGAACAATAACACAAACTAAAACATGTATTGAATAAATTCAGATTAAATGTTGGCACCAAAACTGGATTGTAAAGAGAATGGTTTATGCTGACAGTTTGAGAAATTAAATTTTGGCAACAAAACTAGATTGTAAGGAGGATGGTTTATGCTGACAGTTTGAATAAAGCCCAACTCACTTCATTTTTTCAGTGACTGGACTGAATTTAACTATATGGGTAATGATTCTGGATTGATGATGATAGACTGACAGCAACCTGACTGATGACCAACTCAGCTAAGAAATTAGACTGAAACTAAACAAAAGAACATTGAAGAGAGGTTTTTTTTGTTCCACCCACAGCCCCCAAATATCCATATATATATATATATATTATATGTGTGTGTGTGTGTGTGTGTGTGTGTGTGTGTGTGTGTGTGTGTGTGTGTGTGTGTGTGTGTGTGTGTGTATACGGATCTATTTCATTAAGTCGAATTGGCACATCGACTTACAAAAAGTCGAGACCAAAATATCTAACTGTAAAAAAGTCGAACAGACATAAAATCGGCAGTCTAATCATCGCAAATACATAACATCGAAAACACTATTGCAGATGAGTCTGTACAACACTATTCCTGTCTATCATCTAAAACACTACATCTGTACTTACATACTCCATCACACCTTTCTTATGTTTTTGCAGGGGGGCTGCACCCTCTTAACCTCCCACCCCCTACAAATGAAATATACCAACTCCGAGATCACACTACAGTAGAGAAAAAGTATATTTGCCGATCCCCACTGTACTTGCATTCTCCAAAATTTGTACACACTCACCTGTTCTCTGCACAAAACACTTGCACATATCCAACATACATTCCCCTCCTAGTCACCTGTCCTACCAGTTTAACTACCACTACCACCATTTCTTTAAAGCTTATGCATTTGTTCTGCAAAATAAAAAATCCTTTCCCTGTTTCTTACAAACTAATATCAAAAGATCACAAAAATTATCATAGAGCATTAAACGTTACTTCCACCATGTTTGTTCCATACATTACATAACTTCTTAAAGTGATAGTGAGGGTCAGAGTTAGAAAGGTGTAGATAAAGGGTTAGATTAAGTGTGTGTGTGTGTGTGTGTGTGTGTGTGTGTGTGTGTGTGTGTGTGTGTGTGTGTGTGTGTGTGTGTGTGGTGAGTGTTCACACTGTCTTGTCTAGTGGTAGTATTATGGGAAGGGCTTTTTTTAAATTTAAGATGCACGTTCGGGTTAGTGGTTAGGAATCATGTTAGCACACCTTACTAATGTGGACAGAGGGAAAGGATGAATTAATAAAAATCATATGCATGTCTGCCTATACAGTGCAGAGAAGATACAAACAGAAACCATTTATAAACTATTGCTTATGTGTAACTATTATGTTATAGTCTGTGCTTGAGATCCTTGCTAAAGAAAGAAAAAAAAAGCTCTGTGCTTGAGATCCTTGCTAAAGAAATAAAAAAAAGTAATAGAAAAGAATTTCCTGTGAATAAAGATTCTGATCCAGTTATAACAACATGAGAAAAATAATAATACTAAAGATGATTGATGCAGGAGTCATGTAAATATTCCTGAAGTTACCCATTATCCTTTATATTTAATATTTGTTGACATTATGAGTAAAAGTTAAGCAAAACATGAGCCTTATGCATTAAGCAATTTATAAATGCACAACAGAAAAAAAAGTAAGTCATTTCTTTCCTTACATTTCTCTGTTCTAATTCTTAAATAAACCAGTAGCTATACTTTTGTGACAACATAAAAGTCTGAAGCCACTAGGAGAAAGCTTAATAGAGATTCTGTGAACAGAAAGGGGGCTTGTGGTCTTTCTTGTCTTCTTAAGTAAAAGTATTATTGCATTTAATCATATTCCTTATAATTAGATTGTTTGTGTGGTTAGTAAAATAGTTAAATTATCTGAAATGCACCATATTGCAGTGAACAATTATACACTAATGTCTGAATGTTCCATTGGCTAAAGACATTTAATAATAGAATAAGGTCCATATTTGTGATTAAATAGACAGGACTGCAGTATATTTGATAGCTGATGTGTAAGTGAGAGACTCTGAAAGCTGTTATGGTATTTGTTACCTAGTTGTGTAGCTATTTTTTTTTAATTTGCTTAAGATTTGAGTTTCAGCTTAACCAGGAAACTTGATCTATCTGAGAGACATTGTGTGACACTGTCAACATGTCACAGGTGGAACAAGCCATCTGCTCTCTCCAATATCTCCCTGGAGCCTCTGGCAGGTGTTCATTTATACATCTTGGCTACCACCTGGAGACAGTTGTTTTTACTTCCTTTGGCTACTTGGAGCACACAAAATGTGGCTACTGCTGCTGTGTTCATTTGCCAAGGGAGATGATGAAATCCAGCCTCCTGTCACTGTCCTTATCTGCAGCTGCTCCACCTGTGTGTGTGTGTGTGTGTGTGTGTGTGTGTGTGTGTGTGTGTGTGTGTGTGTGTGTGTGTGTGTGTGTGTGTGAGGAAGAGGAAGAACTAAGAGTGCCAAATCTACTTACAAGAGTCTCTGATTAACTTGCCAAAACATTGTAACACTAAATGAAGCAACATCCGGGAAAATAATTAGTTTTCTCTTTCCTCTTAATAGGACAGAAGTGCACTACGTCTGGAAAGCAAATCTGCCCTCTCCTTTCAATGACTAACCTACTGTGTGAGATACAAATAAATGATTTACATCAATCAATCTATTAATTTACTCTGGTAGTCTGCTCATAGGTGGGAAAAGAAAGTGAGACTTGGTTACATGCTTTTTGTTTTGTATACTATTACTGATTTTAATTGTATTTAGTGCAATTCTAAAGAGTAGATTTTGATGTGTAATGAATTAAGATAAAGATACAAAAAAACCTCACAGCTGTACAGTAATCATAAAAGTCGTGCCTATTAAGTATGCTATATGAATGTGGACACTGAATTGCTAATGAAAGATGATTTCTTTAGATGTAATTTTTCAGTTGACATCTCTGTACTATTACCTGTTAATCATTTGTGTAATAACTGATACACTCATGTGCAGGTCAGACACCATTTATTTTTGCTCTTTGTTAACTAAAACAGAGTCACTGAGCATAAGATATGTTTATGTGACAGAATTCAGAAAAGTCTGGTAATTTATGTAAATAATGCTGCATGAAACTATTAGAGCAAATTATGTATAGAAAATATAGCACCAATTTATTTTGCTCACAGTACTTAACAGTACTTGCATTTGCAAGTTTTTTTATTCGTCTTCTTCCATTTTATCTTTGTAGAATACATTTGATAACAGGCTCAGCCTATGTTTTTTTTTCAGAATAGATAAAATAAAGGAAGTGCATTAACCTGCCAAGATAATTTAGAGTTTATTATCTGTGTGGGTACAATGTCAGTATCTCATAATAAGATACAGTGACAGCCTAGCTTTTAATTAGAGGAGGATTGTAGCAATTAATTAAGTGAAACACAGACACATGCTGACATTTATGAAGCTGTTATACATCAGCAAGAGTTTTATATGAGGTGAAAGAGCCAGATTTAAGAAAGTTCCTTTACACAACCTCTTTAGATTTTTGCTGTCATTTGTATAGGAAAGTCAGATTTAGCTTCTCAGAAATCACAGTACTCATTACTCATACACCTTATTTACAGTTTTATGAAGATTGTCCTGTATCTGCACTCCTATCCATTGTGACACCATCTGATGTCTCCTTCCATCACTACTGCCCATTCTAGCAGCATGTCGTTGAGAGGTATCACAGCATCTATGCATTTGCATCGAGTTAACATCCTCAAACAACCCAATAACCCTCTAAAGAGACTCTGTACTACTACATATTGTGAGAACAACAGCCATTGTATCATTGCCAAAGCCAGCTTCGTTAGCTCAAAGTCCTACCTACAGCTCAAATGAACTATGTTTGATTAATTGTTCAGTTACCAATAGGAGATGGTAATAGAAAGACAGAAGTGACTTTGACATAACCTGCTCAGTTCTCTTCCAGGGGCAAAAATTGAGCAATATGTTGTAGAGGAATGCCATTGTCACGTTGCTGGTAATGGAACTTGAAGGTCAAAGAAGTCAACATATGCCAGGCAAGCACATGGGCGAGGCCTTACATAAGGGATATCATAGGATCGTAGGCATTACAAAGCAACTGAGCCACAAGGCCATTTCTATCTTGCTAGTATCCACCCTTAGGTTTTATCTCTCTTTATAAGGAGGGCTAGTTTAATCACATCAGGGGCATATGGTAAGACTGGCATGGCCATATGTCACTATGGAGGTAGGTGATCCCCTCATAGTACCCCACTGCACACCAAGATTAAATGTTTAGTTTAAACCAGTATTTTCAGAGAGCTAGGGTTCAACAGATTAACCTCAGTTCTCATCATAGGTGATGACACCAATCCTGGAAGGCTCACCTCCAGGACGAAAATGGGTCAAAGTGCTGTCATCCAAGAGAATGACTAGAGTGGCAGGAAGGCAGGCATGAATTCATAATCAGAGGAGGACTGGAGCAATATGTTTTATCTCCAACAGTGTAGCTAAAGTGCCAGCATATGCACTGTGTTTTTTAATCCGTTAAATTGGTAAGTGAACAGGCAAGAGTAGATTCAACATACAGAGACAGTTAGAATAACTCATCATCCGGCATGTTTTTGAAGTGTGGGAAGAAACTGAAGTATGTAGAAAATCTCTACATATACATGGGGAGAACACATGCAGAGGTCAGGACTAAAGCACAGATCCTGGAGATATGAAGCAGAGATATGTCACATCTGCACTGTGATATCCATGTAGTTGTTGGCTCACCTCAAATACTACACACTGGTAGCCCTGATATAATGTTCCAGACAATGAAGCCCACTCCACAGGAAAATGAGGTGCATCATTTCTTTTTTCATGAATCACACTTCTGCAGATTTCTTTAGATGAGTGCTAAGCACATCATTTTTAGATATTCACCATGGGCTGCCCTACCCTAATCTCCATCACACCAATGCGTAGAGAAGCCTTTCACTCTGAACTCCCTTAGCTCTAGAAACAGCTAGGGAGAGAGACAGGTATACAAAGGCAATTTCAGTGAGTGCTGATATGGTGATATGATTGCTGTGAAATCATTTTCCACAATAATGGGACTTGCACATTTCACCACTATTGTGTAACTGCAGATATTGTATATGTCTAGGGGTGTAAGGATGCATGGGGCTTGTCTCCTTCAAAAAATATATTTTTACATTCACTGAAAGTACCTTTCCATGATTTAATTTCACAATATTTGGACTCATTGAAATGTCCTTCCACAAGGCAATGAGAATCTGGCAGCCACAGGTTAAGATGCATGCAAAAATTAAAGGGCCATTTTCATGAGTTATGGATTTAATACTAAATAAACATAGATAGGCATATTCAGTTGGCTGCATTGTTTTCTTTTTTTTCAAGAGTTCCTTGGTGCCTATCACTTACTTTCATGAACTTCTACTGTAGTTGCACCATGCACTCAGCTTGGACCCTATTTCGTAGCTTTCTACCCATTTTGTGAAATCTTTATCCCATGTCCCTAATTAACAGGGGTGACAGGTGCTGACTGAGGTTTCTTTTTGGGGATAGACTATTGGCTAAGGCTTGTAAAGGCCCCAGGGCCATTAGCCTAGTAACCTCCTATGATCCTATGATCCGTATCACTCATTCCTGCTGTAGTTCCATTTGACATCATAGCTCACTTCTCTGTACCTCATAGCTCATTCCTGCTATAGTTCAACTTGACATCATATCTCATTTTGCTGTAGTTCCATTTGATATCATAGCTCATTCTACTGTTGTTCCATTTGACATCATAGCTCATTCTGCTGTAGTTCCATTTGAAATCATAGCTCATTCCTGCAGTATGTCTATTTACTATCCTATCTCATTCTGCAGTAGTTCCATTTGATATCATAGCTCATTCCACTATAATTCCATTTGACATCATAGCTCATTGTGATGTCATGACATCCTTTGGACTTGTCTTCATGCTAAGTAGCTTAGGAATGACATATTCCTTGCAGCTTTTACATATCCTTACATTTCTGAGGTTTTTTTGAAAGTCAAGTTAAAAAAACTTGAGCCAGTCAAAATAAGTATACTATAAATGGTAAATACTGTTTAAACAATATAAACAGCAGTGTTGTTCAGTAAAAAAAATGTTCTTTGTAAAGATAAAGGTCAACAGATTGAAAGTCTTTACACCAATACAGAAAATAGTATAATGAAGAAAATAAATAAATAACAAAACAAAATAAAATAAAAATATAAAAAAATACTGAAATACTTTTACTCTAGATTTTCACTAACTATGTTTCATAGCATGGAAACCATACAACCTAGCACACTATATCAGAAAGATTTTTGATCCACGGACAACCATTATATGCTGATAAACAGTTGCTTTCTGGGCATTTCATTTTTTGAAATATTTATAGCCTAATGAAAAATGATCTTGTGTATAACTCGAGAGTTTTCAAGTTGCATAACTTACAGTAATAGTATTTTTGATATTGTGTTATTATTTATATATATTATATATATATATATATATATATATATATATATATATATATATATATATATAATGTGTGTGTGTGTGTGTGTGTGTGTGTCTGTGTGTGTGTACATATGGTATAATTTCAGCTCACACCAAGCAATAGTTTGTATGTTACCTGGATTTGGCAATTTTAATGGAAATATGTAAATGACACATATTTAAATAGCTGGGAATATATGCAGGTAGCGCATTATACTTTGACAGTGACTACTCTTAAAATATTAATGTAAATATTAAAATATGTATAATGAGTGATAAGCGGAAGTTAATATTTCCTTTGCAGTCCATCAGAGACAAATAATATCAGTATCATATAATTTATGATATACTATTTCAATTTTCCTATCATTAATTGGTCAAGGTACTTAGTTAAGAATGTTGGTTCCAAATGTGATTGAGGAAGTCAGCTCCAAACAAAATAATGCCACTGAAAAGAGCTATGAGAGTCAAGTAGAAGACCCTATAGATATGAATGAGTTAACCAACTGACATACCGATTACTGATGGGGAATGCGTGAAAGGGCAAGAAGGTTATTGTTTAAGGTACCGTATTCTTTCTACTAGAATCCATCCTTTAAAAGAAGTCCAACTGTGATACAGGCTGCACTTTTTTTCCAGAGTTGTTCATAAGCCATATGCTATTAGTAGCCATGGTAACCTCAGAGAGATCAGCTCTACTGCGGTACTTAATCTATCAATGACCCAGTAAAAACAAAGCAAGCTTTAGCAAAATTGTTAAAACTGTTTTAACAGAGGCAACAAAACCTGCAATGATAACTGATAAGGCATGTTTATTTTTATGCCCTTCATGCCCTTTGTTCCTCCAAATAAGTACTGCAAAAAAAGAAAGCCAGAAAGATTCATGTTATTGAAAGAAAACAAGTTTATGTTAATTCTTTCTTCTGTTTAACCAGTATAGTACAGTTACCTAGCCTCTGAGGCAGCAAGCGTTCAGATCTTAGTTTTTGGTTATGCATACTTAATTGTGTGTGTGTGTGTGTGTGTGTGTGTGTGTGTGTGTGTGTGTGTGTGTGTGTGTGTGTGTGTGTGTGTGTGTGTGTGGTCATTTTATGAATAAATGAATGTTCTGAATTAATGTGCAAGACAACACTAATAAATCAATATTATTGTGCAATATAACTGAATAATGCCCTAATCAATTATAGGTCACAAATTACTGAAAACTGCCCCCTAATTAAACCTATGCCATCTTAAGAATATCAAAATTTGATAAGTTAAAATGCTGTATTAGAAGATTTGTGGTGTTTTCAGAAATATGAAAATTATGTTGTTACATTATGCAAGTAGGCATAAACAGCAGTATTTCTCAGGCTGTGCAGTTTTGAATACAAGCTAGTGCTAATAATTTTCTCCAGCATGTTAAATTTTTAATTTGATTTCATGCATAGTTTGTAACTAACTTACAAAAATAACGATACTGGATACTGCTCAGAATAAAAAACACGATTTAATGCCACAGAATAACAAATACAGTATAAGCGCTTTCGGGCGGTTGCCCTTCATCAGATAAAAACATTGCATTTAAAAAATCGTCGTTTAAACCTGGATCCCTGTGTGCTGTGTCCAGGTTTAAACGACGTAGTCCCCCTTAAACCAACACTGTGTAAAAGGCGGGTTTTTTACTAAATTGTGATTGGTTAGTAAGTGTTTTAAAAGGATTTTTTAAATGCAATGTTTTTATCTGATGAAGGGCAACCGCCCGAAAGCGCTTATACTGTATTTGTTATTCTCTGGCATTAAATCGTGTTTTTTTATTCTGAGCAGTATGCAGTATCGTTATTTTTGTTTGTTTGGCTTGGAGCACTTTATGATAGCTGGGTTTTGGCAAGCAATGACCTTTCTTTTGCTGGACTTTTGTAACTAACTTGGCTGTGGTAATAGTTATATATATAAATATAAAAATATTGTGTATCATCATAATAATTAGCAGCTAGAAACGTTTCCAGTTAATGCACTCCTTGTAGACAGTAAGAATGTGTTCATGTGTCTTCTAATTAGTGTATGTCGTCAGTTTGAAAATTATCAATGGAACTATGAAAAACTGCATAACCATTGATAAACAATGGCTGATATCTCTATTGCACTATATACTGGAGAAACTTAGAGATTTATTAAGATCCCCATCTGACCAACTGTAAAAGTTCCTATTTACATGATAGGCCAGTTATGATTCAGAGTCTCATTAGCTCCAGTGAAGAAAACAACCTCATTATTAGCTAATTTCCATGTCTATGAATCATAGTTAACCACAGTACAGAACAGTTTGGGACTTCCCATGGTAGTTAACTCTGGCAGCCACATCATTAAGCACACACGCATCCTCCCCCCTCAGTCTCTCTTCCACATTGTGCAAGCACACAGTAAAATACACACACTCACACTCACACACACACACACACACACACACACACACACACACACACACACACACACACACACACACACACACACACACACACCAGATATCCCTTATCTGGCCCTGTAGTCAGAGCATCCATGATGTCTCTTTTCCCCTGCCCAGCTAATTCACAGATGATTATAGTGAGTTCATAATGCCATACATTTAAGTTTCACACTTCATTTCCTGCATAAATTGCAAGTCAGGGCACAAGCTATGTACAAGGTGTAGAGGTGTGTCTAAAGTATGCTGTCCCTCCCTATTTTTGCCTGCACAACATGTGGCAGGCATGCATAATGCCCAATATATTCATTAAACTATAAACAAACAAACAAATAAACAAACAAAAAAATAACAGGATAATGCAGGAGTTCCTCATGTCAAGGGGGCACAGTTCAAATTCTTTCTCCTCCTCTCCTCCTCGGGTACAGAGTTTGAGGTCTGAAGCTTGAGAGAATCATCCCTAGTGGCTAATTTAGCCCCTGTCCTTGTGGTCAAAAATTCTGTTAAGACACCAAAGAATCAACTCGGATGCCTGTGATCTCCCCATCCCCGTACTCATGAAGTGTCATTAAGGTGCGAGGGAATCATCCCTTCTGGCTAGAGGCTCTCCCTACCCAATTCTGCAGGCTCATTAGTCTAGGAATGTGTGGGAGTATTGACATCTATCCCAACCCCCCTCCACATACACACACACACACACACACACACACACACACACACACACACACACACACACACACACACACATGTGCACATGGAATATTACACTCCCCACATGATGGGATACCATTACCCCCCCCCCATACACACACACACACACAAACATGTTCACATGAGACATTAATCTCTACACAAAGAGATAGCCTTACCTAACCCCCCCACACACACATGCACACAAACATGTGCACATGGAACATTACCCTACTCACCAGATGGGATACCTTTACCCCCTCAGCTATACACACACACACACACACACACACACACACACACACACACACACACACACACACACACACACACACACACACAGCTCTAATGCTACACCTCACTAGCTCCCCCCACTTCCTCACTAACTCCCCCCACTCCTGCTACTTCTCAGGCAGAGCCACACTCACACATTCACTCACATATGCAGTCACTTGCATGCACTCATGCAGACATGTCTTGACCCTCCCTTACCACTAAACTTCCCAGAAATTACCTCTACCCTGATGGGTGAACTCTGTCTACTACTGTGAACTGAAAAGAGTGGTTGCAGTTATCTACACAGGTGAGAGATTTTGTGAATCATACACGTGTACTTATCTTCATGGACACAGTTCCAGGGGAGAGCACATGGCTAATTAGCATATACCTGTCACCTGAAATGCCTCATTAGCATCAGTGCTGCAGTTCTTTGTGCAAAAACACCATGCTAGGGCTGTCTTTGACTTCAAAAATGTTACCTTGAGGTGTACACTTTGTGCACATGGCCCATAATTTATGATATCCTTCATCATATATGCCAATTGCTTAAGGAAAGCAGGTGCAAACTATCATGATGCCATAAGAAACTATGAATGCCAAATGGCAATACTATTAAAAAACACTGACTTTACCAAGTTAAGACACCTTATTTTTGCCCTACAAATTCCTTACCATCTTCCAGCCTTATATTGCTCTCAATTGTAGAAAGACATTTACTTCTCTGGAGAACATGTTTTTATGTAGCAGAAGCATCTCTCTCTCTCTCTCTCTCTCTGTGTCTTACATACTAGATCGTATTCGTATGCAAGTGGCATTACATAATAGGCAATGGGTTCTTAATTTATAGGCATCATGCTACCCAGTAGGGCAGAGCTGCACTATTAGGCAGTGAAGATTTAAGATGCTGTATGTAAGCACAACACTGGGGGGGTGACATGTTCAGTTTAGACCATTATGCAATCCAGTGCACTACCTTGCATATAAGACATGTACTTTATGGAAATTCATAGTCATTTATACTATGTGTCAGCCATGGAGAGAAGTATACAAAATTTGTAACTGCATAAAGTAAATCGCTGTGTCATGAAGCAGATCAGATTTACACTAGATTACCCTATATTGCTGATTCAGGTAAGTAGTGTATGGATGAGTGTTTATGCAAAGGTATATCTGTGTGGGGGGTACAGGGACAGAGACAGTGTTTGACTGGTTAATATCATTGAATGTGTGTGACTGCTTAGTGTTTCTGTGCAAGTGTGTGTGTGTGTGTGTGTGTGTGTGTGTGTGTGTGTGTGTGTGTGTGTGTGTGTGTGTGTGTGTGTGTGTGTGTATTCGCAAGTGCGTTTCTGCATGCATCTGTCTTTGTGGGTGTCTGTGAAGATGTGCATGCCTTAGCGTATATGTATGTATTACTGTGTTTGTAGGTGTGTGTGTGTGTGTGTGTGTGTGTGTGTGTGTGTGTGTGTGTGTGTGTGTGTGCGTGTGCGCATGTGTGTGTGTGTATGTGTGTGTGTGTGTGTGTGTGTGTGTGTGTGTGTGTGTGTGTGTGTGTGTGTGTGTGTGTGTGTTTGCATATGTGTATGTGTGTGTTATGTGTAGTCTCCACTATCTGTCAGGGAAGGCTAAGTAGAAGAGAGCTGCTGTAGTTTAGTTCTCATCATCACCTCTAATCAGCCTCCCTTGTTAGATAGCCACTGCAGTAGGTAAATTATGCAGGTTATGTCTGTATGAGTATATGTCTAGCTGTGTATGCCATTTTGTGTGTGTGCATGTGCGTCTGAGTGTATGTATGTGTCACTGTCTAGCCCTATGTGTCAGTGTGTTTCTGTTTGTTTATACATGTATGTACTTTTGTGGGGGATGCCCGCTGTGTGTGATCTGCTACAAACATGGACAGCTGTAGCTAGCTCTTCTGCTGTCCTCTGCAGTTCCTCAAACTGGTGCCTCCTCAACTACAAAAAAAAAATATTCCTACAGCTATATCAGTCTGCTTGCTAAACCTGTATCAAACAGATTACTACACTTACACAGTAAGTACTTTAGGGTTTCAGCCAAGCTGTAAATGGAATATCTACATTCATCTATGAAGCCATGATATCCTTGTGGTTTCACAGATCAGTGCCACATCTGCCAGCCATGCCCCTTGACAGCTTGTTCCCTTCACCCTGACCTTATTATGGCTGTCAAACATGTACTACTTCATTACACAGGATAGTAGGGTGCTCAACTGATTGACTCATGGTCATGCCAATTCAGTATTAATTAGATGTACTACTGTGAATGTACATGACTCATAATTACTTTTTAGGGCAGCAGCCCAGCTGAACTCACATTATTTGTGTAGCACAAGTTGTTTTTACTGCATTAGTTTGTATGGATTACATGTTCTTTCTCTTACTGTTTGATTGCCATAGTGACTAGACAACAATACTAGTCCTTTTCCCTGAAAAGCTGGGTACTAAGGCAAAGTAGTGGCTGTATAGGAAAAATCTGATCTGTATAATTACAGCAAAGGGCTCTTAATAGCATGGCATGCAGGATAATAAATAATGAACAGAGCTGCAAAGCTGGAGGTCTGAGTTTAAATTCCATTAGCTCCAACTTGTATACATTGTTGGTGAACAAGGCAATAACTTCCTTGTACTTCCTAGTAAGTCCTAGAGCAAGAAACCCAGCTCTAAAATGGCTTACATATTTTTCAAAAATTAAACAAACAAATGAATAAAAATGAATAAATACAGAAATAAATAAATGTATTTTAGTATCCATGATGTAGAAAGACAGTATACTTATCATATAGTCCACCAAGGGCACTATATGCAAATACATGTGACAATAATCACAACCTGGCTATTCGTATTCATCCTCTCTAGTCCATTCATTGTAATTTCCACCAGCTATCAGTATATACCTCTTGTACCTAAAGGACATGAAGGATAACAAAACTAAACCCAAGAGGTGCCCATAACTTTATCATTTCTTAATATTTCTTCATATATTGCTTCAGATATTTAACATTTTGTTTCTGATTGATTACTTTATGAAATGAGCCACTGACATTGTGAAAACTATTGTAAAAGATAATTTTTATGTGCCCAGTTACTGAGTTGATCACAGTTTGTCAGTTTTTATCTCTGTATATGACAGGGTGACATAATAACTACTACCTGTTTATTTTTAGTGGAGTTTGAATGCCTTTGTGGGAAACACACCTCTTTGTAACTGTTTTCAATATTTTGACTAAGAACTCTGCAAAACATATAGCAAATACCTATTAAATATAACTACCCACTTTTAGATTTAGGTCTCAGTTTTTCCCATATATAAAGAACATGCTATAGTCTTCTTGAAAATCCCCATTTACAGAAATTTCAAAACCATTACCACGGTGAACTATTAAGGAAAATATTGACATTCAGTGTAATCATTTGGTGTATTCCATTTGTTGAATGCAGCTAAATTGTCTGTAATTGTACCATGGCTACGCAGCCCACCATCATAGGTTCATAGGTGTATACTAGGCCAACAGCCCTGGAGCCTTTACAAGCCTAACCCATAAAAATGCCCTGGCATCATGTCACCATTAGTTCCTGGTGCCTCAATCAAGTAGAGCCACTGGAGTAATCCCTGGGGGTGAACTTTCTATTTCCCATCCACTCATCAAGATTTCTCTTGAAAAGGGCCAGTGAGTTGCTCTGCTTGACATGTATGGGAAGTCTGCTCTTGAGCATGGGCAGTCTCTGGGTTATGAACCTGTCCCTCCAGCATGTTCTGTTGAGTGTGGTAATGAGGTTGAGGTCCCTGGAGCATGTAGTGTGGAGGGATTGGGATTTCTTTAGGTGTAACATTTCTAACAGGGCTGTGTCAGACATGGCTGTGTAAGTCAAGCAGAGATCGCCTCTTAATAGACGATATGAGACAGAGAAAAGCTGGAGTTTTTTGAGTCTGTCCATGTAGGGCATGTGTTTAAGGCCCAGGATCCTCTTTGTGAGGTACTTTTGTGGCCTTTCCAGCTGTTGCAGGTGTTTAGTGAGGTACAAATCAAATGGGGCATTATACTCGATGACTGATCTAATGAGGGAAGAGTAGAGAGAGATGATGACCTCTTTCTTCCTGGATGCAAAACCCTTGGTAATGAGATGTGCCACATACAAGGACTTTCTGACCACAGTGGCAATGTGGTGGTCGAAGGAGAGGTTGCTGTTAACCTGTGTCCCCAGATCTCTTATAATGTCTTCAGTGTTCAGTGGGCTACCATCAATGTGGTAATCAGTGGGAACTGAGTTTTTCCCAAAGGGAATGATGATGCATTTTTTGGCATTAAGTTTAAGGCCATGGTATTGACACCAGTCGTTGGTCTCAGTGAGGCCTTTCTGTAGGATGTTTACATCACTTGGGGAGTTAATAATGGCTCCCAGCTTGCAATCGTCGGTGAACACGGTCAGCCAGAGTCCCTCTGTGTTGGCCTGGACTTCTGAGAAGTGGACGCTAAACAGGAGAGGACCCAGGACTGATCCCTGTGGGACTCCACTTGTGACTGGTCGGCAATCTGACTTGAATTCTCCTACTGTGGGTTCTATCTGTGAGCCAATTTGCAACCCACCTAGTGATATACAGGTTGATACCTAGTTTGGTGAGTCTATCAATAATTCCTGAGTGGGAATGGTATCAAAGGCCTTGGCCAGATCGAGGTAGACTTTATGAACTGCCTTGCCCTCAGTCAACCAGGTTGAGCAGGCATGATCTGCCCTTCACAAAGCCAAATTGCATGGGATCCAGAGTTTGGAGATTCCCTATATCCTTGTTAATTAGGTCCATGATGATGCGCTCCATAGCCTTACATATCAGACTCGTCAGGCTGATGGGGCGATAATACCTAGGGTCTGTAGTCGCTCCCCCTTTATGAAGAGGGATGACTGTAGCAGTGCACCATTCTGTAGGGACAAAGCCTGAGGTGAGGCTGTGATTGAACAGGGCGCACAGGTGTGGTGCCAGTTCACTTTGTAGTTCATGTAGAACACAGTCAGGGATATTGTCGGGTCCCATGGAAGCTGTATTCTTGGCCTTGGACAATGCAGATTTAACCTGTGCTACAGTAATGCTGGGTGCCTGGCATTCTTACGGTATTGTGATTGGTTCCTTGTGGGGGGAGGGGTAAAGCTGAATCTGTTGGCCAGTATGTTGGCAATATCTGTTGGCTCAGTATAGGAGGTACCATTGTGCAGTAACTCAGAGAAAATCTGGGTATTGCCGTGGAGATTCTTGATATAACTGTAGAAGGCTTTGTGGTTGTTTTTAGTGTCTACCACAATTCTGCCTTCATAGCTAGCTTTAGAGGTTCTGATGATGGATCTTAGCTTTTTGCTGAGGCTAATAAGGGAGTTTTTCCAGTCTTTGGACGTCACCTTTTTCTGCAACAGTTTCTTCCTTCTGTTGTAGAATTTGTTAATGGCAGGGGACCACCAGATTGGCTTCCTTTTTTGGGGGGAGAGCATCTTGGCTCTGTTGGGTATGGCTAGTTCCATGCATTTATGTATGTGTTTGTACAGTGCATTGGTGTATGATTCAGCAGTCATGCACCTATTTTCCATTTGCATGGGTGCCGTGAAGTTAGCCACCTCTGTTTTTAGGATCCCAAAGTCAACTTTTCATGGTGGTCAACTTTGCTGGTGGTGTGGATGAGATGTGGACTTCCATGGTAATTAGTGTTCTGCACTAACAAATGCTTACAATACATATTTTTTGCCTGAATAGACAATGAAAAAATATACATAAAACAATTTATTGTGTAACAGTATCTAGCTTTCTTTATCTGTTCTTTTTTTTTTTCAAATTCTAAACATTATAACATTATTGCAAAATGTTCACTAGTACAGCATATAAGAAAAAAAAGATCGGGTTATATAAAAGAGGGCAAGCACTTGTTGCACAATACAGTGATAGTAGTGATTTATTTAATACAGTGACTGGCAACAATCTACAGTGTACCATGCTATGAATGTGATGGAAAATTCCCTTCAGGAAGCCCATGTTTGCATCAAGATTGTGGGAGAGAACTATGAAATAACTGGCATAGGAAATAAGTGTATATAACCTGTTGGAAGATTGAAGTGTTGAAATTTAAATATATTTCAGAAGGACTGGCCATCTCCTCTATATGAGCCTTAGCTGAAAATATTTTGATTGCCCCAGAAACAACTAGGCGTTAAATATTTCTTGCTCCTCTGAATCATCCTAATCATCTTACAGACTGTTACCCCTATGCCTCCATCTATTGCCGGGTCCACTAGCATCTCCTAACTCCCTTGGTCTACCCTGATTAAACTGTAACTGGTTGAGGAGCTTAAGGGTATCCAGGGGTGTCTCACTATCACCTTCCATTTGGGGTTTACTTTTGGACGCACCCATTTTCCTCCTCCCTTTGAAGATTATAGGCCTGTGCCCTAAGGGCATATATGCAATGGGGATATGTGTCATTTTACTCTACCTCTGCAGCAGCTCAGCCTTGTCCCCATCCTATTCTCTACTTTATGCTATACTCATACCTATAAAACCCTCTTGGAGCAAGAAATCCAGGCAAAATCTAATGGGGGGGCAAAGTCCAAAAATAGGAACAGGTTTCAAATATTGCTCTTATAAACTTAGAAAGTTTTTAGAATAACAGGATTTGTATTAACATTAATGTTTATATATATATATATATATATATATATATATATATATATATATATATATATATATATATATAAAGGCTAAAAATCAAATGTACGCCAATATATTGTGACTTCAATCTTCACTAATCTGTCAGTAAACCACAAATTTTATGAGGTACAGTCCAAAAATAAGAGGCAAAAATGTTCTCCCCCAATATCAATGTCTCCAGCCTCCACCAGAGATCACTGACAGAAATGTCCATAGAATCCTCACCCCCAATGGGAAAACCCATCCCTCCTTCCTTCTCTGCTACTCCATCACCCACTTGATATGTTAATCGAACCTGGGCTGACTGGGTTGCAATTGGAGTTTTTTTCTCTATGCTTCCAGAGTGGCCTGCTTCAGTTAGCAAAGGAATCACACTCTTACAGTTCTTGCTGTCACTACATGGCCACAGACACTATCAGTTGCCCATCTAATCATTAAATTACACAACTCAGTCTCTTAGTTTTGTGTTTATCTCCTATGTAGTAAAACTGCTGTGTTTCTCCTGATGCAGAATTTTTCTGGTATACAAAGAAATCCTTACCTGTTTCTGTTCCACTTTATATTAAGATGATTAAGCTAAACCTTTTAAATTACAGACTGTAAAGTATTAGACATGGCAAAAAACATCCAGCATCCATATTATTCAGTCAGTAATGCTGTCTATAACATGTGGAAACAGTAGTGAGTGAAAGAGTCAGTTCAGCTGATCACAGCAGAGCTTGCTAAGGAGCTCCTGTAAGTATAGCACTTTGTAGAGATATTCTGACTGATTTACTGTACATGATTATGAAAGGAAAACCAAACAAATAGTGCCTTCCAAACCAAATCCTAGAGGTAAATCCCCTTCACATGGCTGGGAACCAACTCAAAAAAACCTCTGTAAAAAAATACTCACCAATCCAAAAAATCATGGGTTGCAGACTTGCAGTGTTTCAGTTTAAGTATTATGTTCTCCAAAAGAATAAAGAGGTGGAAAGATCCTTTGCAGTATCACACAACAGAAATGTGGTAAAAAATGAAAGTTAGACTCTCACAACTGCTTCTTGTATGAAGACATCTCTTTATTCATAAATAGTTCTTTACAGACAGATAAGTGCTGCTTGGATAATATGTTAAAGCTTGTAATAACATGCACTTATTTCAATTGTTCAGAGAGGAGGCATTTTTTGAGATATGTCCGCTGTCAGTAGTAGTGGCATCAGTGTGAGATGGCTCACCACTGGAGATGTGGTCTAGAACGCTGCCTTGCCAAACAAAATTTATCTGTTTCCAAAGACTTAATAGCTATGCTTCAATTGCATCTAATGAAAGATAACAAGTCTACTCAAAAAATCTTTAAAAAGCAAATTTGAGTCCTTTTTTTAAAGAAAATCTCTGCCTTAATCTATCACCTTGTTATTTTTCTTTATTAATAAACCAATCTATTGCCTAGGCATGGTTACCACCTTCCAGCAAATTACATTCCTAGCTTAAACCACTATAAACTGATAAAAAATGAATAAAAACTGATGGATATATTGCCCTATCAACAAATGCAAAGACAGAAAGAGTTTCAACTTTCTGGAGCCAATTCTGGGGTGCTTTCGTGTTCCTTCCTCAGACTTGCCTGTAGAGGTTGGGTCTACATTCATTTGCTGATTCCTCTAGCTGATATTTCCAGTGTTAGGTGTACTAGTTCAAAAGGTTTTGCAGTCACCAAATAAAACCATAAACCAGCAAAATGGTGACAGTGTGGTGCAAGGTTGTAAGGTAACCCAGAAAATAAGCCAACAACATTCAATACCACTGCTTTATTCTAAAAACTTGAAGCATTCAATGCTTTTGTCCTTACAATTCAGGATTTCTTCAGAATAACCATGCTTTTACAAAATCCCCTCTTTATATAGTATCAATTAAATCAGGTAATACATTATTTAAATCAACACTTATGTTCTTAAAGTCATATTGTACACATTTTAAACAATTCTCTTAAAATTTGTTCTTCCATACCACATTAAATTATTAAAATCAACAAAGTGTGACAAACTTTCATCAATACAAAATACATCTTTATAATTTAGTTGTACATAATTTGAGAACAGGATGGATTAGGATTGTCACCTATTCGGGGTTTTTTTCGGACTATCCAGAAATCAGATTGATTCTCTGTTAATCCAGAAAACACTGTACAAATTCTGGTATTCTGTTTCGGAAAAGGAAACAGACTATCGGAGTTTGTTAAATCGGCTGATTTACTATGCTTTTTTACAGAAAAGCATAATTAATCGGCTAAAAACAGGCAAGCACTTGTTGCACAATACAGTGATAGTAATGATTTATTTAATACAGTGATTGGCAATGATCTACAGTGTACCATGCTATGAATGTGATGGAAAATTCCCTTCAGGAAGCCAATGTTTGCATCAAGACTGTGGGAGAGAACTATGCAGTAACTGACATAGGAAATAAGTGTATATGATCTTTTGGAAGATTGAAGTGTTGAAATTTTAAGTACATTGCAGAAGGACTGACCATCTCCTCTATGTGAGCCTTTGCTGAAAATATTTTGATTGCCCCAGAAACATAATAGGTGTTAAATGTTTCCTGCTCCCCTGAATCATCCTAATCATCTTACAGACTGTTACCCCTATGGCTCCATCCATTGCCAGGTCCACTAGCTTCTCTTAACTCCCTTGGTCTACCCTGATTAAACTGTAACTGGTTGAGGAGCTTAAGGGTATCCAGGGGTGTCTCACCATCACCTTCCATTTGGGGTTTGCTTTTGGACCCACCCATTTTCCTCCTCCCTTTGAAGATTATGGGCCTGTGTCCGAGGGGCATATATGCAATGGGGATATGTGTCAATTTGCTCTACCTCTACAGCAGCTCAGCCTTGTCCCCACCCCATCCTATTCTCCACTTTCTGCTATACTCATACCTATAAAACTCTCTTGGAGCAAGAAATCCAGGCAAAATCTAACGGTGGGGGGACAAAGTCCAAAAATAGGGACAGGTTTTAAATATTGCTCTTATAAACTTATAAAGTTTCTAGAATAGCAGGATTTGTGTTAGCATGAATGTTTATATATCTGTATACATATATATATATATATATATATATATATATATATATATAAAGGCTGAAACTCAAATGTACGCCAATATTTTGTGACTTCAGTCCTCACTAATCTGTCAGAAAACCACAAATGTTATGAGGAACAGTCCAAAAATATTAGGCAAAAATACCCCCCCCCAACATCAGTGTCTCCAGCCTCAGCCAGAGATCACTGACAGAAATGTCCATAGAATCCTCACCCCCAATGGGAGCACCCATGCCTCCTTCCTTTTCTGCTACTCCATCACCCACTTGATCTGTTAATCGAATCTGGGTTGACTGGGCTGCAATCAGAGTTTTTTTTTCTCTATGCTTCCAGAGTGGCCTGCTTCAATTAGCAGAGGGATCACACTCTTCCAGTTCATGCTGTCACTACATGGCCACAGACACTCTCAGTTGCCCATCTAATGACTAAATTACACAATTCAGTCTCCTAGTTTTATGTTTATCTCCTATGTAGTAAAAACTGCTGTCTTTCTCCTGATGCAGAATTTTTCTGGTATACAAAGAAATCCTCATCTGTTTCTGTTCCACTTTATATTCAGATGACTAAGCCAAACCTTTTAAATTACAGACTGTAAAGTATTAGACATGGCAAAAAACATCCAGCATCCATATTATTCAGTCAGCAATGCTGTCTATAACATGTGAAAACAGTAGTGAGTGAAAGAGCCAGTTCAGTTGATCACAGCAGAGCTTGCTAAGGAACTCCTGTAAGTATGGCACTTTGTAGAGATATTCTGACTGATTTACTGTACATGATTATGAAAGGAAAACCACACAAATAGTGCCTTCCAAACCAAATCCTAGAGGTAAATCCCCTTCACATGGCTAGGGAACCAACTCAAAAAAAAACTCTGTGAAAAAAAAAACCTTACCAGTCTAAAACTCATGGCTTGCAGGCTTGCAGTGTTTCAGTTTAAGTACTATGTTCTCCAAAAGAATAAAGAGGTGGAAAGATCCTTTGTAGTATCACACAACAGAAAAGTGGTTAAAAATGAATGTTAGACTCTCACAACTGCTTCTTGTATGAAAACATCTCTTTATTCATAAATAGTTCTTTACAGACAGATAAGTGTTGCTTGGATAATATGTTAAAGCTTGTAATAACATGCACTTATTTCAATTGTTCAGAGAGGAGGCATTTTTTTGAAATATGTCCGCTGTCAGTACTAGTGGCATCAGTGTGAGATGGCTCACCACTGGAAATGTAGTCTACAATGCTGCCTTTCCAAAGACTTAATATATATGCTTCAATTGCATCTAATGAAAGATAACAAATCTTCTCAAAAAAATCTTAAAAAGCAAATTTGAGTCCTTTTTTTAAAAAAAAAAATCTATGCCTTAATCTATCACCTTGTTATTTTTCTTTATTATAAAACCAATCTATTGCCTAGGTATGGTTACCACCTTCCAGCAAATTACATTCCTAGCTTAAGCCACTAAAAACTGATAAAAAATGAATAACACTGATCGATATATTGCCCTATCAACAAATGCAAAGACAGAAAGAGAGTCTCAACTTTCTGGAGCCAATTCTGTGGTGCTTTTGTGTACCTTCCTCAGACCTGCCTGTAGGGGTTGGGTCTACATTCATTTGCTGATTCCTCTAGCTGATATTTCCAGTGTTAGGTGTACTAGTTCAAAAGGCTTTGCAGTCACCAAAGAAAGCCATAAACCAGAAAAATGGTAACAGTGTGGTGCAAATATGTAAGATAACCCAGAAAATAAGCCAACAACATTTAATACCACTGCTTTATTCTAAAAACTTGAAGCATTGAGTGCTTTTGTCCTTACAATTCAGGATTTCTTCAGAACAACCATGCTTTACCAAAGCCCCTCTTTATATAGTATCAATTAAATCAGATAATAAATTATTTAAATCAACAGTTATGTTCTTAAAGTAATATTGTACACATTTTAAATAATTCTCTTAAAATTTGTTCTTTCATACCACATTAAAATATTAAAATCACCAAAGTGTGACAAATTTTCATCAATACAAAATACATCTTAAAATTTAGTTGTACATAATATGAGAACAGGGTGGATTAGGATTGCCACCTATCTGTTTTTTTCGGACTATCCAGAAATCAAATTGATTCCCTGGTAGTCCAGAAAACACTGTACAAATTCCAGTATTCTGTTTCAAAAAAGGAAACAGACTATCGGAGTTTGTTAAATCGGCTGATTTACTATGCTTTTTTACAGGAAAAGCATAATAAATCGGCTAAAAGCAGGAATCAGGAATGGAAAAAGAGGGCATTCCTGCACGCTGATGTCATAGTGATGTCACAAAATGGATGGAATGTGGGTAGGAGAGGTGGTGGGAATGGACTAAGGTTGCTACCCATCCCGTTGTCAGCAGGATACTCACTGGTTAAGCTACCTTATCTCGTTGCCCACTGTATCAATCAGTGGGATCTGAAAAGTCCCGCTTTTGCGATCGCACTGAATTGTCATGGAAAAGCCGCAATTACTTCCGGCTTTTTCACGGCAATTCAATTACTTCACCAACCCGGACCTGCAGGCAGAGCTGTTCCCTGTTAGGTCTGGGTGCTATAAATTGTGCAGCAATTGGCTGCAATTTTTGAAGGGGGTGGGGACTGGGGCAGGAAGAGCCCTACCAAGGCTTGTTTTACCACTTCTACAGCCGCTAATGAAAGTAGCAGTGACATTTTTTTTTAAACAGCCGAGCTAGCCAGCAAACAGCTAAGCAAGCTAGCCAGCTACAGAGCCAATTCTATTAGAAACAGAACAAAAATATGAGGCTAAAATCTGGATATTCTGTAAAAAATCTGCACAGTTCAGCTGAGCTAGCCAGCAAACAGCTTAGCAAGCTAGCCAGCTATAGAGCCAATTCTATTAGAAACAGAACAGAAATATGAGGCAAAAATCTGGATATTCTGTAAAAATCTGTACAGTTGAGAGGTATACATCCAGCCAACCATTCATGCATCAGTGCAGCCGTCCATCATCCATCTAGCCACTCCAGGCAGCCAGCCAGCCATCCATTTATTCATCCAGTCATTTGTCCAACTAGCCACTCATTCATCCAACCAGCCATCTAGCCACTCCAGCCATCCATTCATTCAGCCAGTCATTCAAATGTCCATCCAGCCAGCCAGCCATTCATCCATCCAGCTAGCCACTCCAGGCAGCCAGCTAGCCACCCCAGCAGCCAGCCAGCTGTTGTACCCATAACTGCATCTCTGTCACCATGCCTGTGGTGATGTCATGGTAGAGGGTGTGGCCAGTGTCATAATGGCCACACCCCATGTCCCACTTTGGCCCAATTAAAAGGTGGCAACCCTAAAATGGACGGGGTTACGGGTGACAAGTGCGGCATGGCTTTACTCCAGTTTTAGCCACAACGAAAGGTGGTACCCCTAGGATGGATTGAAACATAATCATTCAAACCAGGATAAATAAAAGCATTTAATTTAAATTGCCAAAGTAATTACTTGAATTCCATCCTGTTCTACCAGTTACCCTCCCCCACTGGATTTATTTCAACTTGTTCTAATATACCAAATCTGAAATCATTATTTTCATGTTCAGATAATCCCCAGGATTCAAGAAGCTCGGCGCAAGGACAGTTTTAGCCTTGCACCGAGCGTCCTCACTACAGATGGTGCAGCAGTGCCATATGAATATGTATGAGGACACGCTGCCACAACCTCGATGTGGACAGGAAACGTGTGCTAGTGCAGGGGGCGTGTACAAGTGCTCTACGGAGGTGTAAACATGCCCTGACACTTGCAAAACCTACTATGCCAACTAGTAGAGCTCGCCCCTAATAATAAGTCAGTAATTCAGTGTCCGTGGATACCGGAATGTATTCTAAACATACAAGAGTGTCCATGAACAGTGAAATAAACTTGAAGAAGTAAACACACAAGCACATAGTGGAATGTTGAGCCCTGTCCCTAAAACTTTCACAATTAGATTCCCTGTCCCTGTGTCCCTATTATACATTCAAATTGCTGCAATATCGAAGGTGTAAGCAAAGAACAGCATGTCTACATATCGCTGCCCTCCAACGAGCGTAGCTTACACATCATATTCATTCAAAAAGAGAAAAACATGCGGGATCAACGTAAGTGTCAATAGAGTAGTGTTTAGTGCATCTGCCTAGCAAACAGGCATTCACGGTTCAAGCCCAACAATAGCACATATCATTTTCCATGTGGAATGAATGTCATTTTGCCGTAAAACCAACATAAGAGTATCGCATGAGATATTTAACTTAAATATCATTCAAGCAAAGTGGCACTGTCATAATGAATAAGGTACTAGTAAGTAGGTGTAAGCACAAATAAGCAGCAGTAAACACATATAAGTACCAGTAAGCAAGTCTGAGTGCACTTGCGCGGGTCTAAGCAGTGCCCAGCATAGGAAATGTATATAAGTATATACAGATATATAATATATATATACATATATATACATATATATATATATATATATATATATATATATATATATATATATATATATATATATATCTATGAAGAAAGAACCATGTAACAATAAAGCATACAAAAAGAATGAGAAGGGAATCAACAGCAACCCCAGTATTATATAGCGCTGTCAGCATATGTCATATCCAGCTGGGCAGGAGTGAGCAAAGCACTGCTACTCACACCACAGGCAGGATATTACCAGTCGGAGTAACATTGTTGATTTGCTAAATCTACTTTACACCCAAAAATTGATAGACCATTTGGTCATCCGACCATTACACAAGCAAGGGCAGCTATGTTCAAGGACTAAATGGTGGGAGAGCCTGAGAATACATGGGTTGGGACAGCATACGTTTAGTGCCTCTAATGCTCAGGAGAGGATAATGTGTAGAGGTGTGTCATGGCTGCAATAACAAGTGGATAATGGATGGTATGCGTGTATTTTGAACACGGGTGGGGTGGAGGAACTATGGGTATCAAATTATGGAGCCAGGCATGCCAGGGTTGGATGGGCTGGTTCTAACTGGACCACCCCGTGGAGGTCAGCGAGTTCGTCATAAGTATATATGCATACACACATGCAGACATCTATATGTAGAAGTACATTCTCTGTAACACATTCATTCCATTTGTAGACATAAATAACATGAATGAGCCCTTACAAACCTCGACAGTAGATAGAATAATAGGTTGTGCAGAAGAGGGATGGGATGAAACTGCTAAAATGCAGAAGTGTGTACAATGTCCATAGTCAGTGCTGTGCTGAAAATAATCAAATGTGAGGATTTTCCCACACATGGAATCATTCCTGTGATCTGCCTGCTACGGCAACGCCAATTACTAAACCAGTCTATTTGTAAAAGAAATACGCCAAACACGTACATAATTAGGCTCTCATATGTAACGTGTGCGCTACCACATAGTCATACGTATTAATTTAGTGTAGTGTCATGTTAACGGGAGTAAGGATGTAATGAAGTATAGAGTCTAATCTTGACATAAACACATGCATGTCCCATGTGGGACAACACAAACATTGCGAATAGTATTCTTTTGGTCGCTCATGTCACCAATGTTTGTGGACTAAACGTTTGAGAGTTCTGAGGATACGTGGAGTGAGTCAACCGATGGGATGGGACTATAGGAGTAGGGAGTGGCCAATGTGTAGTGGTGTGGATACACCACAAATCCGACTGGAGAATGGATGACTGCAGTGTTAGGGAGGCATCGGGGTGTGTGTTTGGAGAACCAGAAGCCATGGGTATATGGGTATATATGCAAATGAAGCAGCACAGCAATAGTGTATTGGTTAGAGCATCCACCTAACGAACAGACATTCCCATACTGAATCCCACTGTATCACATACCATTTACCATCGGTAATCTGTACATGAACATATTGTGACATCTGTCCACTGTATAACTTGCAAAATATCAATTAAAAGTTAACTGGAGTGAAGTGTCAGTGTCATAATGAATAAGGCACTAGTAAGCAGGTCAAGTATATATAAACACCAGTAAGCATGTGTAAGTGTGTTTGCGTGGGGTATGCTTTACACACACACACACACACACACACACACACACACACACATATATATATATATATATATATATATATATATATATATATATAAATATATATATATTCTATATATATAGACATATATGTATATATATATATATATATATATATATATATATATATATAGTTGCAGACATATACATATATATATATATATATATATATATATATATATATATATGTATGTATATATATATATATATATATATATATATATATATATATATATATATATATATATATATATATATATATACATATACATATACACACATATATATATATATACATATACATACACATATATATATATATATATATATGTGTGTGTGTGTGTGTGTGTGTGTGTGTGTGGGCGCGCGTAGATATACACAGATATACAGCTATGATAGGAAACAGCACACAATGGAAGTGAGGAGCCCAAGCAAGAAACATGAAACATGTAGCATGACCTTCCACCTCCCCCAGCCAGACACGGGAAACATACACACAAACAATGTAAAGAGTCCACTACTCCCCAGACCACAGGCAGGATACAACCGGGGGGGTACACAGTGCACCCGTGAATTCTAATCTTGGAACACAAACAGGAGCGTCCCTTTCAGGACACTGCAAAAATTGGCAAAACCAAAACAAGGTGATAGACCGACCATTCTGGCTATGGTGTACACATACCCAGAATACAAGGGTTGGGTACCCTGATGACCCATGGGCCGAGACAATTGTATTAAATGGGTCCCGTGAAGTGGAGAGTGGGCAGCATGTAGTGGTGTGTCCAGAACAGACCAAGACCCAGAGTAAGGATGGGTGCTGTTGAGGAGGTGCGAGTGGGGGAACTATGGGTAGCTACTTATGGGTCTAGGTGTGCAGGTGTTGGTTGATGTGGGCCTATATGGACAGCCCTAGGGATGTAAGCGAATGTGTTCATTGGCTAGAGGCATTGCCCAATGAGCAGCCACATCAACTACGAGTCCCACTGCAGTAAAGGGTAATCTATATGGCAAAGAACGGAATAACCAGATGTAGACATATATATGTAGAGGTATGTGTGTGTATATCTACCCATAGCGACATAGAGATAAGCCTCTCCCTCACCGTAGTACAAATGTATACATACAAAGACAGAATACGGATACATACCCACATATAAATATATACATATGCAGACACCCATAGACCCATATGTTGTGAGATATATATATACTTATATATATATATATATATATATATATATATATATATATATATATATATATATATATATAGAGAGAGAGAGAGAGACAGCAAAATATAAACAAACGTGTAACACTTGGCCGGTGAGACATACAGCCACACAACAAAGGTAAACACACCACTGCTTCTCAAACCACCGACAGTGGGAGAGACCTGCAAGGTCTAATCTTGAAACATAGACATTGATGTCCCTTGTGGGACACCAAAAATTAATGATCGGAGGCAGTCCCGATAATGACTTATCAAACCAGGCTGTAGATGTACACGGACCAGTAGGTTGTGCAAGCCTGATAACCCATGGGTCGACACCAGTAGTGTTGTGTGTACAATGGGGTAGTCCACATCACGTGTACCTGGAACATTTAGGAGTCATGTGCATACTAGGATCGTGGGCCTGAGAGACAGGGGTGAGGACAACTGGAGTATGTTGTGATGCATATTAAAAGGGTTACATGTGTCCAGTGGACATGTGTATGAAATAGACAGCTATGTATGGGGCAAATGTTGTTCTAGTAATCAATTGGCCTTATGTTTCCGTAGGGTGAGAGTGGGATGTGGGGGAAGGAGAGTAGGTATGCCCGTGGAGGATAGGTAGAGTAGGATGACAGACAAGACAGCATACAGGGTTAGTATATGACACATGTGGGGGGATACACCTTGGACGGGGAGGGGTGTTTGGCATTCACAAGCACATGAGCCCCCAGATGGAGACAGTGGGACAGTGGTCCCCAGCCATGGGCAGCCACCACTGCACCAAAACAGCTGCAAAGATGGCAGTGCTGGGGGCTGTCTAGAAGGGGCAGCCTCACCCTGTAAATGTGACACTTTGCCCTTGAGCTGGCATATCTGGCCTCAAAATCCCTTATTGAGCCCCCTATGCACCACATCCGGGACTGTACGACAGCAGACATGTTCCTGTCTGGACCTGCTTCCAGGGTGACAAGCCCCATCCAGAAGGTGGTGCAGAGCCAACAGAGGTGGAGGTCCAAGGCTGTGCCCCAGATGTGCTGGTGCCTGGTGCCATGGCCAGCTGAAGTGAGACAGGAGGTTCTGCCGGGACTTCCAAACCCATACAGCCTATGGTGTTGCAGTTTAAACACAGATATGGCTTAGTAATAGTCAACAGCATTCAGGATTACTTACAACAGCATGCATAGATATGACCATCAACCCAACACAACAGATGGTATACATTTGCAGAGGGAGCACAACACATGCATATATACTGCATGACATCTGTACAAAGTGTAGAAGACTTGTGACTGCAGCTATGAACAGTGGCCCATTATTGGCATGTCACTGAGAACCCCAGACAGTGTCTGTCATACCACTGTTTCATGTGACATATGTCCAGTCAGGGATGCGATAGCAGTAACTCATCACTATCACCAAGTACTGGCTTCAATCCTCACATTATGCTCCTGAAGTTCACAGATGTGTGTTCAGTGAGTAACACAGGAAACAAATGATTCCACACACTGACCAGTCCACAAATGGCCGTACAGATGGGGGTCCCTCATGAACAGAGCACTGTCTTGTCAGTTCTAAAACATGCAGAATAGCCATTACCATACACAACTTGTTAAACAAGCGGTAGTCTCAATGAAGCATAGCTATACTTACATGCTGTAGTCATGTCTGGCATATCACCCTCCTGTCTTTAGGCTATTTCCCACTGTGTATGTTGTTTGAGGAACATCCAGATATCATCTGTGATGACATTTCCAAACACCAGATCCAGGTACCACTCACAGCGACTGTCATGGGCAAATACCAACATGATGTTTCTAGATATTGTACTGTGTTTTTCATGTAAATGGCTATGGGAACATCATCACAGCTGTTCCACATGCAATCAGCTAGAGGAGGACTGCAATAGGTGCAGAGGCCATCACCTGATCATGACCATCACTTACAATACACAAGCTCCTGCTGCTGAGCAGGTGTACATCTCCACATCCACCAGAGAGTGTGTGGAAGGGACAGACAGAGGCAAAGTACATCAGAGAAGGGCTTGGGGACTAAAACCTAAGCATTGTCTGTCACACACCTACCAGTACAGGGGTCAAACCCCTGACCGACTAGTCATTACTATTACAAGTGCATGCAGTTACTCCTTGTGCCACAAAGCTGACATGTTGGTGTGCTGTAAGAACATATATGTGTGTTGGTGAGCGACATCTGCAACAGAGATATAGTAGACATACATTAGGTGTAGCACACATGGCTGTCCACATGAACGGATGTCATTGTCAACACAACCACACTCTCTAATGGCCTCACATTGACACTCTTTGCCAGGCCCACAAATACACTCCCTAACTACTTAGTTTGCCACACTGCAGTAATGCACAGGTACTACATGCACCACAGGGGATATCCAGAGGTTCTATGGGCTAGGGCATGTGAACATGTTTGACATCTGTTGGCATGCCAATGGGAGTTATACTGGGAGTGACTGTGGTTGGGAGCATCATACCCTACATGCAGACACAAGGTGCCAGTACTGACAATGCATGTGTGCATTGCTTCATGGGTGTGTAGTGGTTGGCTGTGCAAGATGGCTGTACAAGGCTGGGTGAGGGGTAATCCTTGGCATCATGCCACCCAACAATGGTGTGCAGTGTGGTACAGGGGTGTAGTGTCTGCAATGTCCCACACAGATGGGTATTGTATGAACTGCCCTGACATCCTGGTTACCATTGTGTATGGCCATAGCTTTGCAATGCATGCCATGTCTGTGTTTGATAGTCCTTGACATGGACATTGCCTGGGATGTGCATGTCCCACAATAATGTACAGAGACATGTACAGGTGTACCTGGTTTGGCTGGCACATGTTGTGTGCACAGACTGTTATCCTCCGATATGCCAATACTGGCCTGGTGTGGCAGAACCTGCTTATAGTCAGCAGGTTGACCCTGCACCTGCATTGATAGCATGATACAGGTATTTCCTGGTGTCAGTGGCATTGATCCATAAAGGGCACATGTGTACGGCATTGTATGGCCTCTGTGGATCACATTTGATGGCACCACATATGTTGCAGGCATCCAGTGGGGAACATAGTGAAGGCACATTGTTCACAATTATGTGCCTATTGTACTGCTGTACAGGGTGCCATGTCCTCTGCAGTCCACTGCAATCACACCATGCCTACTATCTGTCATCAATGTGCATGGTACTAGCAACATAGTGGGATATTCTAGGCAAGTGTGTTTGTGTATGACACATGGGTTCAGGATGTATTCCGGGTACTAGTAGGGTTGCATACTTTGTTCACCAGGCCTTTTTTTACCAGATGTAGGGGTATGGCTTGCCAACACAGTCCCATGTCTGACTGACATCTGTACTCCTCGTGAGGTGGGCATTGTGACATAAGATGGACACCATATAGGAAAACTATAAAATCCACTCCCCAACATGTCCAGTGGTTAGACACTCACAGCCACCTCCACACAGGCTCTGACAGTCAAACACACACACAACTGCCATGTCCTGGAATCGAACTCTTACCTAACTAGTGTATCATACTACAGCAATACGCAGTTAAAGCATGCCCTACAATGAATACTGGGTTACAGCACTCCTAGAAGTGTATTCCAAGGTGGGTGACATCAGCAGGATTGCCAAAGGTGGTCATGTGAATTGTACAGAGTGTGCATACTCTAAAAAGCATTGTTCTTGTCTCAGGCAGAGAGCGACAGACACACACACTTGGTCTCTCTTGGAATAGAACCCCTACCTAACTAGTTTATCACACTACAGCAATACGCAGTTACAGCACGCGCTACAGAGATTACTGGTTATAGCAGACCTAGAGGTGTATTCCTAGGTGGGTGACATCAGCAGGATTGCCAAAGGTAGTCATTTGAATTGTACAGAGTGTGCATACTCTAAAAAGCATTGTTCTTGTCTCAGGCAGACAGAGACACACACACACACACACACACACACACACACACACAGTTGGCTTCTCTTGGAATGGAACCCCTACCTAACTAGTTTATCACACTACAGCAATACGCAGTTACCACATGCACTACAGAGAATACTGGGGTACAGCAGTCCTAGATGTGTATTTCTAGGTGGGTGACATCAGCAGGAATGCCAAAGGTGGTCATGTGGGTTAGTGTGCATACTCTAAAAGCATCATTTTTTTCACAGGCAGACACACACACACACACACACACACACACACACACACACACACACACACACACACACACACACACACACACACACACAGTTGACCTGTCTGGGATTAGAACACCTACCAAACTAGATTAACACACTATAGTATTACGCAGTCACAACACACATCATGTAAATTACTGGGTTACAGCAGTTCCAGAGGTGTATTCAGCAGGATTGCCAAAGAAGGGCATTGTAAGTGTACTGCGGGTTGTACATGTCTGTACCCGCTGCTTACTGTCACGAAAACACATTTACACCTGCTTACAACTGTCTTATGCAGTCCTAATTGACAGTATCAACAAGGCATGCAGGCCTTGAACCCTGGACCATGCACACTGAGTCACTGGATATACCACTAAGCTATCTGGATTGTACACATGTTGCATGGAGTCTATAATGCACATCCTACTACAGGTATTCCACAGTACTGAAAACAAATGGGACAGTCCCTTTGTGTACATATGTACAGCACCCTTGAATGTACTGTACTCTACGAAACAACAAAGACAAGTCTACATCTGTAAAACTGTCATAACTACACATATATATATATATATATATATATATATATATATATATATATATATATATGCACCTACGGGATGTGTACACACAATTATATATATGCATATACACAGACACAGCCATAGCCATATATACACACACGTCTGAATGCCCTTTGTGACACAGAAGGGTTCCAAAGTAACTGACGTGTACACAAAACAGAGGCATCGCCTGTGCTATAACATTTAAATCATAAGCAGTTCACCAGAGAAGGGTTGGTTGTTGTGTATGTGGAGTTTGGGGTGGGGAATGATGGCTAATGTAATCTACCCCGGGGATTGTGGAGTTAGGGTGCGGGAATGATGGGTATGGACCTACACCCCGGCGACCACTTCTGTGTCACTGCTCGGCAGTGGCACAGGAAAATAACATGCCTAACTGTAGTCATGCTTGACTGTATATTCTTTACCATTCCTAGCTATGTAATACTTTGTAGACACCGGTCACCACAGATGGCTATCATGGTGTGCTAAAAGACATTACACATGGGTATGCCTGACTACAGGGTAGTCACACACACAAACACACACACACATGCCAGTATTGTGCATACATGTCTTGCCTATGTAAAGGAAACTAGTACAGTGGTATGCATTTGGGGTATGTGCCACCACATCTGAGCTGGATGACATCACAGGACTGATTACTTGCAGTGGGGAGGGGGAAAGAGAGAGGTTTAACAGTTGACAAGTATAAAGGCCAGTGTAAAAGGAGGTATCACTTTGGAATGCAGCAAAACCCGCTGCCATGACAGGCTGCTGACACAAATACACACACAACCACACTCACCCATTTGCTGACACACACACTCAGGCTTTTGCTGAGACACACACATGCACACAGTTGCCAGTGGTGAGATCAGAACTCCTGCCTATCTAAAGTTCACTATTACAGTACTATGCAGTTATGAGATGCACCACAGAGAATACACATTCCAGGGCAGTCAGACTGCCCTTCTACAATTGAGGACAACAACAGGGAGACTGACAGTCATGAAGTACATAGCTGTAGACCTGTGTGTTTAAAGTAGGTGACTATTACAACCTGTATGCACAAACAAGACACATCATCCGCAGGTAGGCCTGAGAGGTATAGTTGTAGCACAACAGGAACCTGGAGTATGGCCATCTGCAGAATGGACAACTACTATCACTATGCAGGGTTACAGTGGGCATGCTCATACACTTAGTAGCACAGGGCCGTTTGGGATGCACTATGACTACAACTACACAAGGTTATCCTGGCCATGCTCATACACTTAGTAACAAAGGGCTTGTTGGATGCACGGACTCAAATTACACAAGGTGGCAGTGGGTACGCTCATACACTTAGTAGCACAGGGCTGTTTGGGATGCACTCTGATTCTAACCACTGAAGGCCACACTGTGCATGCTCAAACACTTACATGTACAGATCACATTGTAATGGACTCCTATTGTAAACACACAGGTTTACAGCTAGGTACATCTTACCTGTCAGTATATATGCACATCATACTGGTTTACTATCTGATACCTGTATGTGGCCTGTAAATGATATATCTGTGTCTGTGCTGTGTGATACACATGCATACATGTACATGAAGTACTGACATATATATATGTTATGTGTACACATTCATGCATGTGTGGACGTGACAGACAATAGGTTACCTGGGTTGCACAGACGGATGCTACCTACAGCATGCATCACACACCTTACTGCCCTGAAAGGCATACATTGATAGCAGGTTGTGGACAGTTGCATTATATGTGGAACAGTGGCATGTGCAAGCATAATGTGTAAGCCACCTTGTATAATGGTACTGAGGTGCAGGTGACAAGATGACCTCTCCCGGCTGTGGTAGTAGTTGTCATTATTAGCAGGACTGCTACCCTAAGTATATCTCACATTACTCATATACACAAGTTCTGCTGCTGTCCGTCACCTTACATGGGGCATTTGCTACCAGGCACATTAATGCCACGAGCAGTGATGTCATGGTATGGGTGGCAACTGCTAGACCAAAACAATGAGCCAATGTCCTGCTGTTATTATGAGGTTGTCCAATGTCTGTCATTCCGGGCTGTCATGATGGAACGACGAGCCTTCAACACAGAGCAAATGCATCCATGTTACACGTGTGTGTGTAGATAATACCTAGGTCACATTTACCCATATAGCCGCATTCCAAGGCAAATGTCCTACACACAGAAGTAACACCCTGACACATACATGACAATTGCAATGGATGCCTATGCTAACCTGTGCTAGATGTATGGCTTTAGTAATCCATTAGTTCAATGTAGAATCTACAATGGAGAATACCGACATCTGTGAAGTGAGGAACACCTGGCTGAAAGCTCTGTAGTGCGCAATTGCACTGCCACCATATAACTCAGATCCAGACATGTGGGCCATAACAGTGGTATGGACCATACCAGGTGGTGGTGTACACATATTCATAAAGGCTACTCACATGTAAGGACCACTACTCCGACATAACGTATCACAGATGAGTCAGGTACAGGTGACAGTGGCAAATGCTGCATTCTAGGTTGTATCCACATATACATCCACCACCTTGTTCCCAGACTACCAACACACATCCATATGTGGTATGACATAGTATGGTAGACCACCAGATAACCCTCAATTGGTGGACTGTACCTAGGCCTACATCAACTGTGCAATGTACCCATGTACAGACACAGCTGCATAATGTGTTATGCAATGCAATAATACCACTGTTTGTAACCCGCTCAGTTGTACACATACCAGGGTCCCTCGGATGTTGTCAGCATTAACATGGCCAACTGTTGCTGTACACCAGTAACCAATACCTTCATGGCTGGATATGACCTAACCGTACCTGTCCTGGCTATGTACATCCCACACTCATACAACATATATTACATTGCCATAACTTCCATTTACCTTTTTACATACAGGTGGCTACAGTCATTACACACATGCACATGGCAGATAGCATGCTAACAGTACATAAGGTTCGATATCTATGTTGACAGAGGTAATATCCCCTCTATACTAGTCACCCATGACACCTATCATATCATACAACACCCCATGTGGCATGTATGTCTTTAGACATGTCCACCTAATGCAATGCCTACAAACATACCCAAATAACAGGACCATAGGACCTACACAAGGCCTGTATTGACAGACTCAGGGAAATCCAGCTCTGCATTGTATGTTCCTGAGTAGTCACAGGTGATATGTTCATGACATGTACAGCCATGTGTGGCCACAGCTCCTACATATACCCCATGTCAACAATTGCAAGCCATGCATGCTGTGTGCTGTCTGGACATTAGCCTTAGTACCACAAGAGCCAGTACATGCTGGGGTGAGATGTTTACAAGCCACAGATGCTCGGCTATGTTTCACACATGGCGTGGCAAAGGAGTGGAATGTATCCTCTTGACCTGCAAGTGCACGTACTGATGTAGACCGCATATGTGTGCATGCATTGCTGTTTGTGTAGATTCCATGTGTGTGCAGTGTCTGATGTCTGAAGGTGACTGTTGTCTTAGTACATCATGCTGTTGCAATACAGCCTCAACATTGCCAACTGTATATGGTGATATGCTCTAAGTACAGTAAGCCGTACATGAGGTATGGACGGATGTTTTGACATGACTACTAAATGGTGGGGCTTCTTTACAGATGAATGATTACTGAGGACAGCTCACTGGTGTGCTACAATCAGTCCTACAATAACCTGTGTACCTGCTAAGGTCAGGTTTTGTTAATTCAAGTGGAAGACAGACAATGTAGAATGCTGTAAGGGTAACACCGAAGGCAAACCCCATGACACCTGTAACAGTAATACCTCCCCTGTGCATATATTTTGCATATATCAGCACAGTTGTCATAGGAAAGAGTCAGTAAGCATTGTACTGGGTGTGATAGTGCTGTACTGCTGTAGTACCTATCATGAGATAACCATGTGTTTTATTCACAGTACTGGCACATGTGGGTTTGTATCCATATATGTCACGTATGGTTGGGAATGCATCCCATATGTTATCACTCTCCTGAACACTGTTGGTGACACCAGTACAGAGTGAAGTGTAGAAAGAAAGCCATAGGCAGGTGGTTAAACCACACACATGTAAAGTGTCTGTATGTGTGTGCCATAGGTGTATATCTTTGTGAATGCCGGTGTGTGTGTGTGTGTGTGTGTGTGTGTGTGTGTGTGTGTGTGTGTGTGTGTGTGTGTGTGTGTGTGGGTGTGTGTGTATGGCCGTCCATGTGTATGGCTGTCCAGTTCCTGGAGGGAGACTGTATGTTACCATAGTGGAATGTTAATGACCCCTCCCCCATCCACTCAAAGCAGTGTAGCATGCCTGTT